>NW_007377705.1:225275-237393 GCF_000475195.1 Diaphorina citri
GGGGGGGAAAATATTTTTCTAGGACTTTCAGGGTGGGATTTTTTTTTTTTTTTTTTTTCCTCAAGGCTTCTTAGCCATTGTTCAGTAGAAAAATCGGACTTTACATCAGTAATATCAAAATACTGACATTTTTTACTGTCGAAAACAAACTTTAGTTGTGTAGTGGTTAGCGCGGAGGACTGCAAATCTAGAGGTTGTTCGATTGAGCCCAAGTAATGTCGTAAAATTTAACAGTTTCTTCATCTTCTTCTTCTTCATCTTATTTTTCCTCTTATTATTCTTCTTCTTCTTCTTCCTTCCTTCCTTTCTTTATTTTTTATTCAAAGTGCATTTCATTTCCGGTAAGGAAAAAATTTAATACATTCCAAGTCATACAACTTCAGAAAGTTCTATTTTCCTGGAAAGAAACAAGATTACGTCCTCAATTCTCCTAACCTACCCACCTATCACCTCTTTGAACACCCATCACCTACTTTCCCTGATGTATGAAATATTCTAATTAACACAAGTACATCACACTTCCGCTTCATCAAACATGTAGCATGTAGCATGTTGCTACTTAATCCTTGAGCAATCAGCACAAAACGTGCACAAAATATGCACTTTAATTTTGACTTGCATCCCCCCCCCCCTTGTATATCTCCTCAGCTGCATACTAATTGCGAACACAACAACCCTTTGACATACTAATGGCGAATGCTTTTACAAAGGTGCTCAAAGTTCTTTTTGAACTTCTAAAAAGTTACTCAACTTTTATGAAAGTCTTTCGAGCTTGTCACGAACGAAAATTTTGCTTTTGTACTGCTGTCTGTTATTCCAATTCCCTTGGAATCCTATTGCTTGTATAAAATTTTACTGTTGTAGGTACAAAATTTTAGGAATCTGATGATATCCAAGGAATCACTAAGTCTGTGTGTTTCCCCCCCCCCCCCTTTTATTGTCCATCATTACTTTATTCTTTATTTTCATCGTTACTTTGTTGTTTATAGTTATACCTACCATTTAGTCCACGAGTAAAGAAAGATTTTAGCCACCGGCCATAGCAAGTTCCATCAGTTCTTATTGGATCACTGAAGCAACGTGTCGCGTGGTTGATATCCGGACGGGTGAATATCTGGGGAATCATGTACTGCTGAGTTTTTCCCAGAAAATATGCTCGTTTATGTATTCACTTATGTATCTATTCAATACAAAGCTAGATAAGCGATATTTTCACATAAAGGCCCTAAAATGGACGTTATTCTTGAATGCCAGTGAACTAAAAAAAGAAGAAAAGAAAAGCTTTTCGATGCCTAAAAATGTAACTACAAATTTTCAACAAGATTCTACATGATGGGTTTCCATTAAAGAGATTAAAATTCAATTGATTTTCTCGAATTTCCACCGTTTTTAACTTTATCCTATTTCCATCGTTCTTGAGGTCACCCTTTTTTCTACCTGATAAGATTTCAACACAGTTAGCCGCAATTAGTAAACTCCACAATCTTCTCACTTTATTTTCTAATCTATTTTATCCTTTCCCTTTACCCTACTTTCTCCTACTCTTGTCAACTCTCACCACACCTTCTCCTTCTTCTTCTTCTTCTTCTTCTTCTTCTTCTTCTTCTTCTTTCTTTTCTTCTTCAATAATACCCATAGGCTTAGAGGGTAGGTACCTATACCTATAGGTACTTCTCAATAAGAAATTCGATATCTCAATACATATTCAAATCCAAGTAAGTACTTAATACCTACATTGCTTTCCATTCTCGATGCTCCTATCACGCCCACACTCCTTGGACTTTCACTATTATCGTCTATCCTTACCATTCTGTCTATCCCAATCCCTCCAGGGCCGTCTACAGGGGGGTTCATCCGGTGGCCCCGGACCCGAGATATTCAAGGAGGCCCAAACCAAGAAGCCCCCCCCCATCACACCACCCCTCCGAAAAAGGAAAATAAAATATGAATACCTACCAATACTTGATGTTGTTTATTGTTGAGCCGTGTTTTCCTTCCGTCATTTCCCCTTTTCTCTAAGATCATTCCCCCTCTTTTGGTTTGAATGCACCTGGTAGGTATACTAAACCATAGGAAAAAGAGGGGAACCGAGCTTCAGAAGAGGGGATTTTTCGAAAAGAAAATGTTTAAAAAATAGAAAAGCAAATTGTTGCAAGGTCAACGAGGGGCCCTTGTAGGACCCAGCCCCTGGCTCAGTTACGCTGTGTACGGCCCTGATTCCAACCCTTCCTATTTCAAGTTCAAAAGTTGGAGAGGAAAACGAGAAAAAATTCAGAAAGTTGGAGAGAGCAGATTAGAAGGATGACTACGACTATAATACATAGTAGGTACTATACTGACTATTTTGTATCAGAGCCAAGTCTGAGGTATAGTGTCTCTGCTAGACTCTAACGATATTGGGGTTAACCATTGGATTTTGAAACGAGATTTTTTACTTTCCTAGATGTTTTCCCCTAAAAAAGAGAAAGAGACTTTAATAGAGGCCACTGTAACTGCTAAGGTATTATCGTTCCGAGAGCGAAGAGAGAAGGAAGCCAGAATAGGAGAAAGCCAGCCGTTCCGAGAACAAACCTTATCTGTTTAGAATTAAATGCGCCCCGGGCGGGAATCGAGCCCGCGACCTAGCGCTTACGGACAAGCTAACTAGGCTGACACAGCCTCTTTAGTTTTGCGTATAAAAAGTTCACCTAAAACCACCCACGTCCCTTTAGAGAAAAAGGTAGGGGTTGTGTTCTTGTTAAATTAAAGGGGTGAGGAGCTTTTAAATAATACATTGAATATTTTTGATGTTTATGAAAAATAGACTGGAAGGAAATGATTAGAAAGGAGAGAGAGAAGTAGATGTAAGAGTGAGAAAGATAGAGAAAGAGGAAAAGATGTAGGAGTGAAATAAATAGAGAAAGAGGAATTGATGTAAGAGTGAGAAAGAGGAAAAGATGTAGGAGTGAGATAAATAGAGATTATAGAGAAAGAGGAATTGATGTAAGAGTGAGAAGAGTGTGTTGTAAGAAGAAAGTGTATATTGTAACAAAGGGAGAGAGAGAGATGGAGGATATAATATCTTATTTTCTTAATGATGTAAAAGGTGTGTCCACACCTAGTCGACCAGCCATCGATCGATGTCGACTGAACCGTCCATACTGTTTGGACAACATAGATTTATCTCGTCGATTGACCATGTTTGGACACACTTTTGGGTTGTAATATATAGGGACAATAGGGTACCTAAGTTTAATGGCGACACATTTTTACTTTCCTTATCCTATATAGGAAGGAAAGTAATGTAATTTGGGTCTGTATTAGGGTCAATGGTCCAGGGCCTAGACTAAGGTCAATGGTCCAGGGCCTAGACTAGGGTCAATGGTCCAGGGTCTAGACTAAGGTCAATGGTCCATGGTATTGACTAGAGTCCATGGTCTATATAGTCCCCGTTATGGACGTGTACTTACGGTTTACCTGGCCAAACAATCTTCAATAACCATCAACCACAGCAGGGGCCTTTGTTTCCCAATTTAGTAATTTCTGAACTCAATAAAGTGAACAAAGCTTCCAACAACACAAGAAAAGGTAAAGCCATCTGTAATCTGTAATGTTCCTGTAGAAAATATAAATCAATTCCCCCTTTTGACACAAACACCCCCACTCCGTTAGAATTATATGTGAATTTCTCGCCTGTACGCTTTCTTCGTCTCCTCCTTTTTCCTCGTCCTCCTCCTCCTTCTCCTCCTTCTCCTCCTCCTTCTCCTCCTCCTTCTCTTCCTCCTTCTCCTCCTCCTTCTCCTCGTCCTCCTTCTCCTCCTCCTTCCCTTCCTCCTTCTCCTCCTCCTCCTTCTCCTCCTCCTTCTCCTCCTCCTCCTTCTCCTCGTCCTCCTTCTCCTCCTCCTCCTTCTCCTCGTCCTCCTTCTCCTCCTCCTTCTCCTCCTCCTTCCCTTCCTCCTTCTCCTCCTCCTCCTTCTCCTCCTCCTTCTCTTCCTCCTTCTCCTCCTCCTTCTCTTCCTCCTTCTCCTCCTCCTTCTTCCTCCTCCTTCTCCTCCTTCTCCTCCTTCTTCCTCCTCCTTCTTCTGCGCTTTCTTGTTCGCAGCATTTAAGATTTCGGAAGCACAATAATTATCGCCAGCGTAATTTACGCGTGGTTCCCCCACACCCCTTTCTCGCACCCTTTTGTCTTCTCGTCCCTTTCTTCCTGATTTTACCCTTCTCTTACACCCTTCCATTATCTGTTCCTCGATTACATAATGATTTTCATTGTCACCTTTTTTTCCACCTGACATGATTTCAACACAGTTAGCCGCAATTAGTAATCTCCACAATCTTCTCACTTTATTTTCTAATCTATTTTCCCTTCTCTCTTTACCCTACTTTCTCCTACTCTTGTCAACTCTCACCACACCTTCCCTTCTTCTCTGTTTCTCCTCCTTCTTCTTCTTTCTTTTCTTCTTGTTTTCTCCTCTATCCCTTTTGCGCCCACATTCCCATTAACACTTCATACCTCTTCTCATTCTACCGTCTTCTACCTTCCTCGTATTCATTCCTTCTTTCTCCACCTCTTCTTCATAAACCGCTTTATCCTCTTCCCTTTTTTAATCATCTTCTCCTTCTGCCCCTTTCTTCTATATACTATATTCTACTCTCGAAACTCTTCTCTCCACTATAGATCATCCATCCATCATCATCCTTAATTCCTGATGCTACAGGTTTTACCCAACGCTTCAACATCCACCCGATGGTAATCCTCTACAACCTCTCCTGGTAAACTCTTGACTTTATATAGGTAACTCTTCCTCTTCATCCTTCTCCTCCAATTCCTCCTCCCAGTCTTCCTCCTCTTCCTCCTCCTTCTCCTCCTCCTCTTCTACCTCCTCCTGCCTAGTCTTCCTCCTCCTCTTCTTCCTCCTCCTGCCTAGTCTTCCTCCTCCTCCTTCTCTTCCTCCTCCTTCTCCTCCTCCTAGTCTTCCTCCTTTTTCTCTTACTTTATATCCTCCTTTTGTTCCTCCTCTCCCTGATGTTCTTCTCTTCCTCCACCTTTTACTTCATCACCTCCTTTTCCTTTGTTTCTTTCTCCTCTTTATGCTCGTTCTTGTTTTTCTCCTCCTTTTCCTTCTCCTTCTCCTCCGGCTTCTTCTTCTCTTTTCCCATTTCCTCCCCCTTCTCTTCCTCCTCCTCCTAGTCTTCCTCCTTTTTCTCTTCCTTTATATCCTTCTTCTCTTCCTCTACCTCTTACTTCATCACCTCCTTTTCCTTTGTTTCCTTCTCCTTCTCCTCCGGCTTCTTCTTCTCTTTTCCCATTTCCTCCTCCTGCTCTTTTCCTATTTTCTCTTTCTCCAGCTTCAACTTTTCATCTGCTCTTGGAGGGGCCCTTACCTCAAGTATATCTGAAGTATCGCTCATACTAAAGCTTTTGTCAGTACAGTTTCCAATCAAGTATCTAGGTATTCTGTTTTTAATCGAGTATGAAGTTTCTAATCAAGTATTCAAATCAAATGTAGTATTATGCTTTGATGAATACGAGTATTTGTTACCTATCAATTCCATACACAAAAAGTCCACTCCGAGACTTTTAGGTAGGTGTGGGGGGAAAAGATGGGTTCTAGGAATCTACCTATCAGTTCAATTCTAGCCTATTGAGCCTATTCCGCATACAGGAATTATTATGATGTCCCGCTGCCACACGAAAAGTTCATAGCATGTACCCAATACCCCAATACCATAACATGCATCATGAGAATATAAAGACGTTCTGACGTTCTAACTCTCTAACTGAAAGAAAAAAAATCTGGTGTGAACATCACACGACTTTCCTTATTCTATTGAATGATGCTTATTTGAGTGTTCTTTTACCCTAACTTTTCCAATCTCTCTCTCTCTCTCTCCTCTCTCTATCTTCCTCTCCCTCCATTTTCCCCTTTCCTCATCCTTTTCTCCTCTGTCTTTCCTTACCGTCTGTTCCTCTCTCTAATACCTATTTCTACCCTCCATGTCCTTCTCTCTGTCCCCTTTATTCTCTTCCTCTTTCTATTCCTCTTTGTCCCTCTCCCTCCCACACCTTATGTCCCGCATAAAATTATTAATCAAATAATCACCCACCCATTATGACCCAATTATACCAGAGGGTAACCAAAGGAAAGGGAAGGTGGAAGAAGGAGAAGAAGATGATGAAGATTTAGAAGACAAAAAAAGAGAGAAGATGAAGAAAAATACGAAGACAAAAAAAAAGAGAAGAACATGAAGACGAAGAGGGGGAAAACGGGAAGAATATATGAAAAAAAGAGAAGAAAGAGTAGGAGTAGAAGAACAAGAAGAAATAAAAAAGAAGGTGAAAAAAACATGTCTTCTCAAAAAGAACCTCAGGTCACTCGTTATTAGCTCTTCACAAGTTTCCATCAAACAACTACCTACCTAACCTACCATATTCTTGCGAGTTCAGTCCTTTGCGATTAAGTGAAATAAAGTTTCCATTAACAATGTAAGGATTCCTTAAGGCCATCCATTAAATTTAAGGATTCCTTAAGGACATCCATTAACAATAAGGATTCCAGGACTTCTTGAGAGCCAGATTGCCTTTGCATGCAGCATGCAGCACTTGGTGCTTAGTAAATAATGGGAGGGTGTCAAAACATGTTACAGTTAGTGCTTCGTAAATAATGGGAGGGTGTCAAAACATGTTACAGTTAGTGCTTAGTAAATAATGGGAGGGTGTCAAATCATGTTACAGTTAGTGCTTAGTGACGTGTGATAGGGGAAAATGATACAAGTAGGTATTTATTTATTACCTATAGTTCCTAATTTTCTATTCAATGTTCATTTAGTAACTGACAGTGGTCAACGGAAAGGAGGTCCGCAGTAATTTGATATCAAAAGATGAGTCCTCCATCAAGAAATTGTTATCCATCGATATCGAGTATCGACTGGAATCCACATAAAGTAAGTCTGATACTGATAAATGCACCATTTTTAACATCCTTCCTTCAGTCTACATGGCAAAAGTGGCGTCCTGCAAAATGGTTAGAAGTACCCAGAAATTGAAGAGTCGAGTATCGACTGGAATCCACATAAAGTAGGTCAGATACTGATAAATGCGCCATTTGTAACATCCTTCCTTCAGTCTACATGGCAAAATTGGCGTCCTGCAAAATGGTTAGAAGTACCCAGAAATTGAAGAAAATATACGTTAGGTAAATAAAAATAGAAAGTAAAAAGAAACCACATGATGGAAATTGCTGGAAAAGAACGTCAGATATATCAGGACAAAGGAAGCCTGCGGGTAGCCCAAATAAAATAGAAAGTAAAAAGAAACCACATGATGGAAATTGCTGGAAAAGAACGTCAGATATATCAGGACAAAGGAAGCCTGCGGGTAGCAAATTCGGAGGATGATCCAATAACCTTCGGAATATTGTCGAAGATGCTAACCATAATATTGTTGCAAAACTCAAAAAAGTAAGCATTACCCATAGAGAGAAAAAGAAAGAAGTACATTTTCAAACGGAGCTGCCATCATAATTCCAAGAACACTCTTCTGAACAGGGACGATGAAGCTTTAACAACATATAATCATATAAAGCATCACCTGAGGGAAAGATAGAAGAAAAAGAACAGGAAGATTGAAACTAAAAGATTCAGGGAACTATCAAGAGCAAAAAAGAGATGGTTTCTAGAAAGACAGGGTTTTCCGTCAACTTACAAAAACATATACATACAACATATTATGTGAAGACACACATTTATGTAAGAAGTTAGAAGTAAGGAGGTAAATAAAGTACCTATTACTTTTATCTCTACTTCTCTACATTGCTTAGAATCGTGCATTTTTCAGATGTTTTAGTTATCCTTATTCCGCATCAGGGAACAGAAATATATTATATGTACATATTATGTTGGAAAAATTTCTGTATGCATGTTTTTCTCTTTGTTTTGCCCTCTTTTCAGTAGAAAACGGTTTGACCGATATCGACGGCTAACTGTGTAATGTTGCGAAATTCTGCTGGGAGTTATACCATCGGGTTGGCTCCGAGTTTACGAGCCTGCTCAGTGGCATTTCCAGAAAACAGCCAGCAACCTTATTTTCCTTAGGTTTATTTTTCTTGTTTTCCTTAACTCTTTAGGTATCTACGTTTCTATTTGGTTCCTTCATCTTAGGAGGATAGGGTATAATACAGTGTTACAATTGAAATCGCCACTTTCTAATCCAGATGTAGGTCACAGGCTTCAGAAGCCTGTGGATGGCCATAGGTACAATAATTACATATGTCTAATCGAACTAATCATCTTCTTCTGATAGTAGTTGCACAAAGTAAGTATGTAATAAGTATACCACATAATTATGAATGTTAGTACAACTCAAGAACATAATCTGTACAAAAGATACACATATTTATATCTGATAGAACCGTATGCTTAGGTACATTTTACTAATGTCTGTCTACATACAAGAGATGGTTAGGTGCAGCATGGAAGAACGTAACAGATTACATGGATACCTACTGTTCTCCTTGTCTGTTGAAAAATTAGGACAGACAGATACACACAAAGACAAGGGGACAGACAGAAAGAAGACCTTAATACTACTATAAATACATATTTCATGTACCTAAAAAAAAAAAAAAACTTGAAGTATGTACGTAATTTTTTCTATGGAAATTCTAAATTTAGATGTTGAAGGTAAAACTATTATAGGGGTCTCTTCATGACCTACCGATCTATAATGACTACCTATTCATAGGTATTATGGTCAAGTAGATAATATACTAATTTATTTCGAGTTACAAAAAGGATCAGTTCGAAAAAGCAACTCTAGAAAGTTCAACTTCCAAAAACAAATAAACGAATAATTTTATTTTTATTGACTCAGCTTGGGAGAAAATAAAGTACCCCCATAAAACTACACGTTTGGTAAAAAGTTTGAACAGCAATTTCCCAACAAGTATACCTACAAATTGACCAACTGTTTAAACTCAATAGAGGAAAAACCAATCAAACAAACAAACAAACAATTAAACAAACAAAAACTTCATGTCTTTCTCTTTCAACAAATTACTTGAGATTTTCGTCCTGTTAACAAATTGCAGTTTCGATGACATCTACTGATGCTATTGACAAGCAACTAGGTAGGTACCTTAATTATATTGAAAATGAAAAGAAGAAGAAAAAAAACTGATAAAAAAAAGCTTGTAAATGAAACAAGGTGAAAAAATAGTTCCCTGTAAAGAACATGAAGCGTTAAGACAAGCATCTTGGTTTTCTTCTACCTGAGGGTTGACGAGACTTAAATAAAATAATGGGAGGGTGTCAAAACATGTTACAGTTAGTGCTTAGTAAATAATGGCTATACCTACATACTCCTAGTTATGTGCTTTTACCCTATATCTACAGACAATATCCACGCTTACGATACGATATCGACCGAGCATGTCAACCATTTTTTCCCCTTGAAACTACAGTTACCTGTAATATTATTTGTTTGCCGCCTATGTAATGCCGATCACTCACGCTCAGAACGTCTGACAGACATGAAGACATCAGTCTAGCAGACCATCGGAAGCTTCAGATATAGGTCTCTCAGACGAGCTGGTCTGACAGAGACAGATCTAGGTCTCAAGATTTTCTGCCGCACACGTTCTCGCCGTATGTCAGACGGTCTGATAAAACAATAATAATAATAATAATAAATCCTTTCTTTTTCTGCATTTCCTTCTCCTCCTCCTCCTTCCTTTACTTCCCTCCCTTGTTCTTCTTCTTCTTCTATTTCTCCTCCACTTCCAATTTTTATTAAACTACCCTTTAATCCTTCTTTTCTCTTCCTGCTTTCATTCCTCTTCCCCTTTGACTTCTCCTCCTTCCTCTCTTTCTCGTCTTTTCAGCTTTACACTATCCCATACCCTGTAATCCTTGTTTTCTCTTTCTTCTTTCCTTTCTTTTCTTTCGTTAACTTCCTCCTCCTCCTCCTCTTCCTTCTCCTCCTCCTCCTTTATCTATCCTCTATGCATAATTTCCATTATTATCATTATCTGTGAACTATCAATTCGGAGGATGATCCAGTAACCTTCGGAATATCATCGAAGATGCTAACCATAATATTGTTGCAAAACTCAAAAAAGTATTACCCATAGAGAAAAAAGAAGTATATTTTCAAACGGAGCTGCCATCATAATTCCAAGAACACTCTTCTGAACAGGGAAGATGAAGCTTTAACAACATATAATCATATAAAGCACCTGAGGGAAAGATAGAAGAAAAAGAACAGGAAAATTGAATAAAAGATTCAGGGAGCTATCAAGAGCAAAAAAAGAGATGGTTTCTAGAAAGACAGGGTTTTCCGTCAACTTACAAAAACATATACAACATATATATATTATTATGTGAAGACACACATTTATGTAAGAAGTTAGAAGTAAGGAAGTAAATAAAGTACCTATTACTTTTATCTCCACTTCTCTACATTGCTTAGAACCGTGCATTTTTCAGATGTTTTAGTTATTCTTATTCCGCATCAGGGAACAGAAATATGTATATGTACATATTATGTTGGAAAAATTTCTGTATGCATGTTTTTCTCTTTGTTTTGCCCTCTTTTCAGTGGAAAACGGTTTGACCGATATCGACGGCTAATTGTGTAATGTTGCGAAATTCTGCTGGGAGTGCCATCGGGTTGGCTCCGAGTTTACGAGCCTGCTCAGTGGCATTTCCAGAAAACAGCCAGCAACCTTATTTTCCTTAGGTTTATTTTTCTTGTTTTCCTTAACTCTTTAGGTATCTACGTTTCTATTTGGTTCCTTCATCTTAGGAGGATAGGGTATAATACAGTGTTACAATTGAAATCGCCACTTTCTAATCCAGATGTAGGTCACAGGCTTCAGAAGCCTGTGGATGGCCATAGGTACAATAATTACATATGTCTAATCGAACTAATCATCTTCTTCTGATAGTAGTTGCACAAAGTAAGTATGTAATAAGTATACCACATAATTATGAATGTTAGTACAACTCAAGAACATAATCTGTACAAAAGATACACATATTTATATCTGATAGAACCGTATGCTTAGGTACATTTTACTAATGTCTGTCTACATACAAGAGATGGTTAGGTGCAGCATGGAAGAACGTAACAGATTTAGACAGGTAGAAGGAAAGGTAGAAGATAACGAGTTAGAGACATTTAGAGCAAAAACGGATAAAGGAAGATACATAGGCGGTTCTTGCCTAAATTTTTGGGGGGGCTTGATTTTGAAGGTACGTACCTTCAAAATTTTGATTTAGCTTTATGTAAAAAATCTGGTGTGAACATCACACGACTTTCCTTGTCCTATTGAATGATGCTTATTTGAGTATTATTTTATCCTAACTTTTACCATATTAGTCGGTATAGCTGAAAACCGCCAAAAAACGGTCGAAATCCGTCCAAAAGTGGTCAAAATACCGCCAAGCGCAGCACTATCTTGTTGCATCCTTGTCACATTTGTGAACTACATACCAAATTTCAAGTCTCTAGCTCATACCGTTCCCGAGATATTGTTAATCGACCGAAAACCGCCAAAAAGCGGTAAAATTCCGCCAACCAATGTACCGATCTTAACCAAAAGTTTCGTGTCGCATCCTTGTCACATTTGACATCTACATACCAAATTTCAAGTCTCTAGTAATGTTATTAGTTTCCTGTGTTCTCTCTCATACCTAGAAAATGTTCAATGTCGATTTGACCATGGTTGTGCTGAAAATTTTACAAGGATTAGGTATTTTTTTGGACAGACACACAGACACACACACACGGACCAATGGCTGAAACTTTGGATTTAGGCTTTAGGGACCTCAAAACGTGTTTTGGCACTAAAAACTGACCATCGAAATTTTGACCCGATTACATTACTTTCCTTCCTATAGGATAAGGAAAGTAAAAATGGCGTCTCTAAACCGAGAAAAAATGGCGTCTCTAAACCGAGAAAAAAAATGGCGACTCTTAACCGCAGTCGAGAGCTTGGTTAAAGTAAACCAAGAGGGGAAACGTAAACCTAAAAGTGGTTAACGCCCCTCACGTCATAAACACACTTCCATGTGAGGGGAAGTAGTGACCTTGAATGAACCGCGCTGAGGTTAGCGGTTAGATGCTAAATAAAATGCACCA
>NW_007377705.1:237868-254294 GCF_000475195.1 Diaphorina citri
CATAAAAAAAAAAAAAAAAAAAAAAAAAAAAAAATGGCTTACAGTAAAAATATTATTCTCTACGAACAAGGGTCTGTAAGTGCTCTCAAAAAGGTACAGAGGTTCTCAGTCTTTCCTAAAGGTTTGGTAGAAAAGTATAGGTGTATTTTCCAATAGATCTCATATCACCCCTTCCAAATTTGTACATGAACATTAGGACACCCTGTATACTAGAAGAGCATAGGGAATGGTATCTAGGACTTAGTGCACCGTTTTGTATTCTCTACTTTCTTCCGCCACAACAAGATAATTGAAAAATACACTTCCTTGCAAGTTAGATGAAATTATACAGGGTTCAATGAAAATCCATGTTGCTTGGATTTGTAACTGAGGGGACTGTGGTTTGAATCCCAAAAGCGGTTTAAATTGTGTCAGATTAAAGCCATTTATCGGATTGAGGTCAAGTTATTATGAAATTAATTCCTTTTTCTACTGGGCAAACTTTCTGTGGAATTGTGGTAAGAAATGCTAAGAGTGAATGTTTGTCCCAGACTCCCAGAACAAAGATGTTGACCCTCGATTATTAGATTACCTATTGCAAATAATAGTCAGCTCCCATGGCGTAGTGGTCACTGCGCTCGCCTTGCACGCGGGAGACCCGGGTCATTTATCGGATTGAGGTCAAGTTATTATGAAATTAATTCCTTTTTCTACTGGGCAAACTTTCTGAGGGCCAGCCTAGTTAGCTTAGTTGGTAGTGCGTCTGCCTTGTAAGCGCTAGGCCGCGGGTTCGATTCCCGCCCGGGGCGGATTTTACGTCAAAACATGTTACAGTTAGTGCTTAGTAAATAATGGGAGGGTGTCAAAACATGTTATACAGTTAGTGCTTAGTAAATAATGAGAGGGTGTCAAAACATGTTACAGTTAGTGCTTAGTAAATAATGGGACGGTGTCAAAACATGTTACAGTTAGTGCTTAGTAAATAATGGGAGGGTGTCAAAACATGTTACAGTTAGTGCTTAGTAAATAATGGGAGGGGACCATAGCAGTTACAGTTCCCTCTGTCAAACTTCTTAAAAAAAAAAAAAAAAACTTTCTGAGGAATTGCGGTAAGAAATGCTAAGAATGAATGTTTGTCCCAGACTCCCAGAACAAAGATGTTGACCCCCGATTATTAGAAATTATTGCAAACACTGCTCCGCTGCTTGTTTTTAATGTTAACACTCTAAATTCTAACCACTAACCTTGACCTCTAACCACACTAACCCCGGTATCTGAAGATTTCCAAGTTCACTGCACTAACCACTACACTCCTCTGATATTAACCACTACACTTCTCAGATTGGTATTTTCACTTACCAGTCTTACCACTCAACTTGGTAAAGCTCCACAGAAGCAACAGAGAGTTCACAATAAATTCCGTCTGAACTTGAAACTTGAAAGTTCTCCCGGATTAAAGTGTAAAACTTACGCAAGTCAGGGGTTAATTTTCCGTCCACTTTAACCCACTTGTTTTTTTTGCAGAAAGTTTCGAAGCGTCATCAATTCTATAGCACTTCCTCCCTGTATACTGAGAACAGGGGCGTGTGGTGAGATTATCAAAAGGGGAATCTACTAATTACTAGTTACAAACCCATATAGTTTACCGATCTGCTGTTTGGTGGTGATCTTGATTCTTAAAATTCGGGTTGAATAAACCGCGTAATAACGACTCGATGTACAAAATTTGAGGTGATGCCATTTGGCAAGCGCCATTTTTAGTAAACTCGGGTTGACGAATTCTCTCGAGTTGTGCGTTCACGAGTTGTACGCTCTACACAAAAATGTATGTGGCAACCCCGGGTTCGCTCTTAGTTCTAAAAGAGACACGTCGATTTTCACAACTCCAAATCATGCAGAGGGACGGAAGCGGTACTTACCTAGCTCCCATTTCAACCACACCACTATTGCGGGAGAACAAACAAGAATTCAACAAGATGGAGATGAGGGGGGAGACTCAATTACATTACTAGAAAAGTAATATTAGAGAAAGCGATGAGCGAACGAAATAGTTTGTTTGTTTCTGTAAGTTGAAACTCAGGGTTGTACAACTTGTACGTATACAATCTACATTTGTACAATGTGTGTCTGTGGAAATAAACAAGTGAGACTTTAGTGTTGGATTCAAAGTTTATGTCGTAAGTTTGGGTGCGGCAGATATATGTATAACTTCTTGCTGGTACAGCAGATATAATACTTCTTGGAACCTTGGAAGGCAACTCCATAGCTGGAGAATAGCAATGTGAGGACTCCCAAGTTCTAGGAAATGGTGAATACTGAATACTGTTGGGGGTGTGTGTTGGGAAACTTGTAATCAAATTTGTTTACTAATCTAGGTTGTGTGCATTGGAATACGAGAATACAAGGAGGGGAAGGAGAAATTATCAAAAGGTTTATAATATGTACCTAGAAAAATACAGCCAGAGCCTAAGGGATGGCGATCCCGCACGATTTTCAATCCCGCGGGATCCCGCGCGGGATAAGGGTCAATCCCGCCCCAGAGCCGTATATAGAGGGGGGGTGAGGAGGCCTAAGGGGTGGACTCCAAAAATTTGGAGGAACACCTCTGTTTGGAATCTCGCCCCCAACCCCCTTCAATAAAAGATCCTGGATACGGCCCTGTTTATAGCCCTATACGATATAGGCCCACAAATTGTACATATTACTGTGATTGATCTAGATTTCTAGAAATTTATATACTCTAGGTACATACATCCAGATTATCTATACCTACAATCTGTATACATATTATTCCTATGTATAGGAATACGGAACTGACAAAACTCATACAATACGCAATACGAGTATGTATGCCTAATTCTAGTTAGCCTTAAGCCAAAAGCCGAACAAAACGATTGCTCTCTCTCTCTCTCTCTCTCTCTCTCTCTCTCTTAGACATCTATAAATAAGCAATAAGTAGGTAATCAATTTTAGAAATAATGACTAGAAAAATGAGCAAAAAAGAAAGTAGTAAGTATACAATATAGGTAAAAGAGAATGATATAAATATAAATGACCAGAATAATTTTCATTAACACAGTGAGAACACAATGCAAGTCAAACTAGGAACATGTTAGAACCTAAAGTCAATATCAGAGTTGGCAGCTCTCATCATTCTGTTTAGAGGAGTATAGTACATGTAGTTTGTACCACAGGAAATCACATAGAATGTGTTGCTCCCCCTAAGTCTCCTGTGACAGTCCAAGTTCACCAAACTCAGCAACCGGCCGCAGTCTACAGCACCCGTAACTAGGGTCTCCAGATCAAATTTTCAAAAAGTAGGACATTTGGTTCCAAAAACCCGGACATTCCATCGAAAACCCGGACATTTCCCAAATTTCAAAATGTATAGTTTGCACCAGTGCCCAGGGTGCAGAGAACACTGCATTTGCCTTACTTAAGTTACACACGATCGTTCTTCTTCACATTCCGATGAAAGCAAACATTTTTACTGGTTTTGTTGATGTTTCATGAATACGAATGTCCATAATGTAAAGACAAGCATTAGTCATGTAAAATACACATGACGAATTGATCTTTTTTTTCAAATCTTTTCTCAAAAAGTGTTGGAGACTAAGTACCTGGTAGGTAATTTTGGTACAAATTTGATTTTTTTATAGGATAAGCTCGCGCCCCCCTGATTTGTCTCCACGCCCCCCAGTTTGAGAACTTCTGTTCTAGGAGAAAGGTCGTTATCCGCCCGAAATCGAAATCGAGGTTAAAGAAGAAGAACTGGGGGAAAAGGAGGGGAAGTAGAGGTAAATGAGAAACGTATAGAGATGAATAGATGATAAAGAATTGGAGGAGATGGTAAAGGAGGAGGAGGAAGAGGAGGGGAAGGTATAAAGACATATCCTACCAAAACCGTCGAGTTAAAACTCTCTTTGCTGAAAGAGATAAACGTGGCCGAACTCAGGTTCTCAGGTAAGGGAGACCCAATACTATACGAAATAATGTTACAATTAAATTTTAATCTCCCAAAAGGATGATAGAAATGAAGAGGGAGTGAGAGGAGAACAAAGGAATGAGAAGAGGGGGAAATCTGCGAGAGAGGAGAAGGGAGTTTCATTTCTATAGGAAAGAGGGCAGAAAGATTCATAAAGAAGACGGAGAGGAGAGAGGGACGAGGGCAGAAAGATTCATTAGAGGTGGAAAATTCGTTAGAAAGGATTGCCTCAGTCTTTGGTCGAAAACTAAAAAGCTTTTCCAAGTGAATAACATGAGGCAAGGCTGGGATTTGGAATGTACAGAGACCAATACTATATGAAATAATGTTACAATTAAATTTTAATCTCCCAAAGGGATGATAGAAATAAAGAGGGAGTGAGAAGAGAACAAAGGAATGAGAAGAGGGGGAAATCTGCGAGAGAGGAGAAGGGAGTTTCATTTCTATAGGAAAGAGGGCAGAAAGATTCATAAAGAAGACGGAGAGGAGAGAGGAACGAGGGCAGGAAGATTCATTAGAGGTGGAAAATTCATTAGAAAGGATTGCCTCAGTCTTTGGTCGAAAACTAAAAAGCTTTTCCAAGTGAATAACATGAGGCAAGGCTGGGATTTGGAATGTACAAGAGGGCAGGAAGATTCATTAGAGGTGGAAAATTCATTAGAAAGGATTGCCTCAGTCCTCAGTCTTTGGTCGAAAACTAAAAAGCTTTTCCAAGTGAATAACATAAGGCAAGGCTGGGATTTGGAATGTACACCCACGTGCAAAAATTTCGAGGCAGATTTGAAAACTTTTTGATATTTACCTCAATATTATCAACTTCGGTATTTATTTAATTGATAGGTAATTATGTAGAAAACCAAAGGTCAGGCGGATTTGAAAACTTTTTGATATTTACCTCAATATTATCAACTTCGGTATTTATTTAATTGATAGGTAATTATGTAGAAAACCAAAGGTCTTAAGGACAACAAATGAGCTTTTTCTTGGTGTACCAAAATGAATGTTAAGAAATAGGTACTTGATTGAACATCACTCTGCAATCTTTATGAAGACCCATTTTGACTCTTGGTTTGTATGAAAACTAGATATTATTCAATAATTTTTCAGGAAAATTGGAAATGTTTTCATTCAGGAAAAGCTTTCAGACAGGAAAGAAATATGTACTATCCCGAAATTTTGCTCACAAGTGTAGCTCCTAAGCCTAGTTCTTTGAATGCTGTGTATGTGGCTCAGCTTTGTGAAATGTAAAGTTGACTCTTGGTTTGTATGAAAACTAGATATTATTCAATAATTTTTCAGGAAAATTGGAAATGTTTTCATTCAAGAAAAGCTTTCAGACAGGAAAGAAATATGTACCTACTATCCCGAAATTTTGCTCACAAGTGTAGCTCCTAAGCCTAGTTCTTTGAATGCTGTGTATGTGGCTCAGCTTTGTGAAATGTAAAATGGGACTATAGGAGGATTTATTAATGGGAAGAATGGGATTTTTTCCTTTTTAATTTTCGTTCTATTTTTCTATCTACTTCTTTATAGGGCATAGAAATACCCATTTAGGTAATAGGGAGAAAAAGATCGATAGACACTGAGAGAGAAAGCAGTTATCTACTTAAAAATAATAATAATAATAATAATAATAATAATAATAATAATAATAATAGTAGTAGCGCGGTCAAACTTCCTGTTACGCTTCCTAATCTAAACCAATGAAATGAGGTTGTTTCCTATTTATTTAGGTATTTACCTGTTTTCGTTATATAGGTATTTACTTATTTGAAGTTTTTCCAGAAACTAAGGCTGATCTAATAATTATCTAATGTGTACGAAGAAGGCCTATCTCAGTATCTGATGAACTTTACACACTTAGAAAAGATTGCAAGTATGTAGATACATAAGTCATACGTACGTAAGTTTCTAATTACGTGCAAGTCATACGTGCAAAACGCTGCAAGCTGCAGGACATACCTAATAAACGCAAACTGTGCAAACAATATTTTCAAATGACTTGCAATTTCCTTCTGGCCTGTTTTCATTACCAAGGCACCCACTGACATCATGAAGAAAATTAAATGAAAAATTGAAAGTAGAGAAAAAAAGATACAATGGCTTCAACTTTTATTAATGTAGAATAAAGGGGAAAACTTGATAAATTATAAATGAGAAGTAATTATGATATTCTTCTTCTTCATCCTTCTTCGCAACCTTGTTTCTAATGCTCACGCTCAAAGTTTCCAGTTCTCTTTCCCTTGTCCTACTCCTCTTCCTTCTCCTCCTCCTCCTCCTCCATCTTCTTCTTTTTCTTTTTCTTCTTCTTCTTCTTCTTCTTCTTCTTCTTATTCTTCCCGTCTTCGTTATTCAAACTCTTTCTCTTTTTTTCTCTCCTCTTCTTCTCATTTTCCCGGATTTCTCATCCTCTCCATTCTCTTCTCATTCCAACCATCTCATAATAGATATTACTTTTTTATCGAGATAATACTGTATTGCAAAGACACGACGATATTGTAAATTGTAATTCCAAATATTATGCTTATAGCTTGGAGGTGTTTTCCATAAGGCACGTGACAGTGTCATCGTTATTTTATTGTCATCATTACTTTATTCTTTATTTTCATCGTTACTTTATTGTTTATAGTTATAGTTATAGGGTAAGTGTACCATTTATTCGCCCACATAAAAAACGTACCATTTATTGGCCCACCTGCCCACATATATTTTTCTAATTTTTGTTTTTATGACTACAATTTTTGAATAGCACTAGTCTTCCTCCTCCTCCTCCTCCTTCCATCTTCTTCTAATCCTTCTCACTCCTCCTCTCCTTCTTCTTCCTTCTTTATCGCTCCATGCTTTTCTAGTTTATCTGGTCTTTGTAGAACAATTATTATTCTAATCACAATCTATTTTATGTGTTACGCTAGCAGAAAATTTTAATACCCGGGTAAGAAGAAGAATAGAAAGAGAGAGAGAGAGAAAGAGAAAGCATAGAGCGGAAAGATATGAGAAGAGAAAGACAGTTGAGAAAGCGAGAGAGAGAGAAAGAGAGAAAGTGTGAATAGAATAGAGCTGGGTAGAATTTAAAACGTAAAAAAAAAAAAAAAATAAAATGCGCTCTCATTCCATATCCTTCTCCTTCTCCTCCTCCTTCTTCATATACTTCTTCTCCTCATCCCATCTCCAGTCTTCCTATATCCCGTTCCGTCTCCAGTTTCTCTTCCTATGTCTCATCCATTGTTGACTTTGAAGTTGTCCCGACTCTATCTTGATGAGCATACAGATGCGATGGACGGGAAATCATTTGTCTAGGACTTTCAGGATGGGATTTTTTTTTTCCTCAAGGCTTCTTAGCCATTGTTCAGTAGAAAAATCGGACTTTACATCAGTAATATCAAAATACTGACATTTTTTACTGTCGAAAACAAACTTTAGTTGTGTAGTGGTTAGCGCGGAGGACTTCAAATCTAGAGGTTGTTCGATTGAGCCCAAGTATTGTCGTAAAATTTAACAGTTTCTTCATCTTCTTCTTCTTCATCTTATTTTTGCTCTTCTCATTCTTCTTCTTCCTTCCTTTCTTTATTTTTTTATTCAAAGTGCATTTCATTTCCGGTAAGGAAAAAATTTAATACACTCCAAGTCATACAACTTCAGAAAGTTCTAGTTTCCTGGAAAGAAACAAGATTACCTACGTCCTCAATTCTCCTAACCTACCTACCTATCACCTCTTTGATCACCCATCACCTACTTTCCCTGATGTATGAAATATTCTAATTAACACAAGTACCTCACACTTCCGCTTCATCAAACATGTAGCATGTTGCTACTTAATCCTTGAGCAATCAGCACAAAACGTGCACAAAATATGCACTTTAATTTTGACTTGCATCCCCCCCCCTTGTACGAGTATATCTCCTCAGCTGCATACTAATTGCGAACACAACAACCCTTTGACATACTAATGGCGAATGCTTTTAGAAAGGTGCTCATTTGTGAAAGTTCTTTTTGAACTTCTAAAAAGTTACTCAACTTTTATGAAAGTCTTTCGAGCTTGTCACCAACGAATATTTTGCTTTTGTACTGCTGTTGGAATCCTATTGCTTGTATAAAATTTTACTGTTGTAGGTACAAAATTTTAGGAATCTGATGATATCCAAGGAATCCCCACATTCCCATTAACACTTCAAATCTCTTCTCATTCTACCGTCTTCTACCTTCCTCTCATTCATTCCTTCTTTCTCCACCTCTTCTTCATAAACCGCTTTTTAACCTCTTCCTTTTTTTAATCATCTTCTCCTTCTGCCCCTTTCTTCTATCTACTATATAATTATATTCTGCTCTCGAAACTGTTCTCTCCACTTTAAATCATCCATCCATCATCATCCTTAATTCCTGATGCTACAGGTTTTACCTAACGCTTCAACATCCACCTGGTGGTAATCCTCTACAACCTCTCCTGGTAAACTCTTGACTTTATAAATAGGTAACTCTTCCTCTTCATCCTTCTTCTGCGAGTTCTCCTCCAATTCCTCCTCCTAGTCTTCCTCCTCCTCCTCTTCCTCCTCCTGCTCCTTCTCCTCCTCTTCCTCCTCCTCCTTCTCCTCCTCCTCCTCCTCTTCCTCTTCCTCCTCCTCCTCCTCCCAGTCTTCCTCCTCCTCTTCCTCCTCCTCCTTCTCCTCCTCCTCTTCCTTCTCCTCCTCCTCTTCTTCCTCCTCCTAGTCTTCCTCCTTTTTCTCTTCCTTTATATCCTCCTTTTGTTCCTCCTCTCTCTGTTCTTCTCTTCCTCCACCTCTTACTTTATCACCTCCTTTTCCTTTGTTTCCTTCTCCTCTTTATGCTCGTTCTTGTTTTTCTCTTCCTTTTCCTTCTTCTTCTCCTCCGGCTTCTTCTTCTCTTTTCCCATTTCCTCCTACTTCTCTTCCTCCTCCTCCTAGTCTTCCTCCTTTTTCTCTTCCTTTATATCCTCCTTTTGTTCCTCCTCTCTCTGTTCTTCTCTTCCTCCACCTCTTACTTTATCACCTCCTTTTCCTTTGTTTCCTTCTCCTCTTTATGCTCGTTCTTGTTTTTCTCTTCCTTTTCCTTCTTCTTAACCGGCTTCTTCTTCTCTTTTCCCATTTCCTCCTCCTTCTCTTCCTCCTCCTAGTCTTCCTCCTTTTTCTCTTCCTTTATATCCTCCTTTTGTTCCTCCTCTCCCTGTTCTTCTCTTCCTCTACCTCTTACTTCATCACCTCCTTTTCCTTTGTTTCCTTCTCCTTCTTCTCCGGCTTCTTCTTCTCTTTTCCCATTTCCTCCTTTCTTCCCGTCTTCCTTATTCAAACTCTTTCTCTTTTTTTCTCTCCTCTTCTTCTCATTTTCCCGGATTTCTCATCCTCTCCATTCTCTTCTCATCTTCTTCTTCTTCCCGTCTTCCTTATTCAAACTCTTTCTCTTTTTTTCTCTCCTCTTCTTCTCATTTTCCCGGATTTCTCATCCTCTCCATTCTCTTCTCATTCCAACCATTCTTCCTGTTTTTCGAGCTAGAAAATAATGAGAGCGAAATTCGAGAGTGGAAAAGGACTTCGTAATGAAAACTTTTATTCTCTCCTTCTCCTCCTCTCCTCCTCATTCCATATCCTTCTCCTTCTCCTCCTCCTCCTCCTTCTTCATATACTTCTTCTCCTCATCCCATCTCCAGTCTTCCTATATCCCGTTCCGTCTCCAGTTTCTCTTCCTATGTGCCCTTTCTTCTGATGAAATTGGATCTTGAAAAAGTTCGTCCAGTTCAGACTTATGTGCCGTATGGTACAGGTGGGCCAATAAATAGTACGTTTTTTAGGTGGGCGAATAAATGGTACACTTACCCTACCTATACCATTTAATCCACGAGTAAATAAAGATCTTTAGCCAACGGCCATAGCACGCTCCTTCAGTTCCCAATGGATCACTGAAGCAACGCGTCGCGTGGTTGACATCTAGACGGGTGACCAGACAATCACGTCCTGCTGGCTTCTCCCAGAAAATATGCTCAATATGCTTGTTTCTGTATTCAACTATGTATCTATTCAAACCATACATTCATAGGTCGAAAAGCGATATTTTCACATAAAGGCCCTGAAATGGACGTTAGGTATTCTTGAATGCCAGTGAACGGAAAAAAGAGAGAGAGAAAAAAAAAAAAGCTTTTCGATGCCTAAAAATGATGTAACTACAAATTTTCAACAAGATTCTACATGGGTTTCCATTAAAGAGATTAAAATTCAATTGATTTTCTCGAATTTCCACCGTTTTTAACTTTATCCTATTTCCATCGTTCTTGAGTTTATCTACCTACTTCAATAATACCTATAGGCATGAAGGGTACCTATATAGGTAGGTACCTATACCTATACTTCTCAATAAGAAATTCGATATCTCAATACATATTCAAATCCAAGTAATAGGTGCTTAATACCTACATTGCTTTCCATTCTCGATGCTCCTATCACGCCCACACTCCTTGGACTCTCACTATTATCGTCTATCCTTACCATTCTGTCTATCCCAATCCCTCCAGGGCCGTCTACAGGGGGGTTCATCCGGTGACCCCGGACCCGAGATATTCAAGGAGGCCCAAACCAAGAAGCCCCCACCCCTCTCAAAAAATAAAACACGAGCTATACAATGTCTATTGTTTTGAGTCATGTTTTTATTTTTATAATTGTCCACTCTTGATTTGATTTATTTTGATTTGAATATATGACTTTATTTATTTTATTTATTTTTTAATTCTGTTTCTGTTTGTTTTTTTTTTTTTTTTTTTTTTTTTTTAAAAAACAATTTTTTTGCGGGCCAAACGGGGGCCCCTGGTTGGAGTTTTTTTTTTTTTTTTTTTTTTTTTTTTTTTAGAAGACCATATTGTTGCAGGGCCAACGAGGGGCCCTCGTTGGAGCTGACCCGGTATAACCGGTTACGCTGTATACGGCCCTGATTCCAACCCTTCCTATTTCAAGTTCAAAAGTTGGAGAGGAAAACTAGAAAAAATTCAGAAAGTTAGAGAGAGCAGATTAGAAGGATGACTACGACTATAATACATAATATAGTAGGTACTATACTGAATATTTTGTATCAGAGCCAAGTCTGAGGTATAGTGTCTCTGCTAGCTAGACTCAAGGATATTGGGGTTAACCATTGGATTTTGAAACGAGATTTTTTACTTTCCTAGATGTTTTCCCCTAAAAAAGAGAAAGAGACTTTAATAGAGGCCACTGTAACTGCTAAGGTATTATCGTTCCGAGAGCGAAGAGAGAAGGAAGCCAGAATAGGAGAAAGCCAGCCGTTCCGAGAACAAACCTTATCTGTTTAGAATTAAATGCGCCCCGGGCGGGAATCGAGCCCGCGACCTAGCGCTTACGGACAAGCTAACTAGGCTGACACAGCCTCTTTAGTTTTGCGTATAAAAAGTTCACCTAAAACCACCCACGTCCCTTTAGAGAAAAAGGTAGGGGTTGTGTTCTTGTTAAATTAAAGGGGTGAGGATTATGTTCTTTTTAGAAACTTGATACCTCTTGATAATGATAAAAACGAGGTTCGGACCCCCTCCCTAACCCCCAATAGAACCCCTGGGCCCCTCCCTGAGGGGGGGACGACGACGAAACTTTTGTTATGACGATGACGTCTTACCTTTAACAGATTTCCTCTGCCTCCTTCTCCTCAACAAAGAGA
This sequence comes from Diaphorina citri, assembly GCF_000475195.1. Classification (NCBI taxonomy): domain Eukaryota; kingdom Metazoa; phylum Arthropoda; class Insecta; order Hemiptera; family Psyllidae; genus Diaphorina; species Diaphorina citri. Next base: position 249,498 of record NW_007377705.1, read on the forward strand.
GATAGAATAAGAAAGAAGGGGGGGAGAAATATGGAAAAGGAGGGAGAGAGAGGGAGAGAAGGAGAGGGAGGAAGGGTGATGTATTACAGTCCTCTTACGTAAGTTATTTCAATTTATTAGATAAAATATAATCTTTCCAGCTTATTGATAATAATGTAACTGTCGGGATATTGACTTCCGCCTCCTCCTCCTCCCCCTCCTCCTCCTCCTCCTCCTCCTCCTCCTCTACTCTTTTTCTTCCTCTCCATCTTCTCTTTTTGCTCTTCCTGGAGAAGAAGGAGGTTCTTCTCCTTCTACTTCTTCTTCTCTTCCTCCTTCTTGTTCCTTCGTATATTTTCCTATTTATTAATTCTTCATCTCCATTAAAAACCTTTTCTATATTAGGTATATTAATTTCGAAAAAGGTAACTCCATACTATTCTAGAGAGTTTCTAGGGGGAGAAAAGTTCAAGATAAACTTTCTTCTTGAAGGAAAGAATACAAGAGAGGGGGAGAGAGAGAGAGAGAGAGAGGAAGATGGATGAGGTGAAAATTGGGTGAAATCAAGGGAGAGAAAAGGAGAAGGGAGAGAGATGAGAATTATGACTCAAACTTTTCTCGAAAGAAAATTTTCTAGCGCTTTGTTAGGATCTTTTGTCAATGATCCTCTCTCTCTCTCTCTCTCTCTCTCTCTCTCTCTCCTCTCTCTCTATGTTCCTCTCCCTCCATTTCCCCTTATTCTCAATCCTTTTCTCCTCTGTCTTTCCTTACCGTCTGTTCCTCTCTCTAATACCTATTTCTACCCTTCTATGTCCTTCTCTCTGTCCCCTTTCTTCTCTTCCTCTTCCTCTATCTATTCCTCTTTGTCCCTCTCCCTCCCACACCTTATGTCCCGCATAAAATTATTAATCACCCACCCATTATGACCCAATTATACCAGAGGGTAACTAAAGGAAAGGGAAGGTCGAAGAAGGAGAAGAAGATGATGAAGATTTAGAAGACAAAAAAGAGAGAATATATATGAAGAAAAATACGAAGACAAAAATAAAATAATAAATAAGAGAAGAACATGAAGACGAAGAGGGGGAAAACAGGAAGAATATATATGAAAAAAGAGAAGAAGGAGTAGGAGAATAAGAAAAAGAAGAAGAAGAAATAAAAAAGAAGGTGAAAAAACATGTCTTCTCAAAAAGAACCTCAGGTCACTCGTTATTAGCTCTTCACAAGTTTCCATCAAACTACCTACCTAATCTACCATATTCTTGAGAGTTCAGTCCTTTGCGATTAAGTAAAATAAAGGTTCCACTAACAATGTAAGAATTCCTTAAGGCCATCCGTTAAATTTAAGGATTCCTTAAGGCATCCATTAAATTTAAGGATTCCTTAAGGACATCCAATAACAATAAGGATTCCTTAAGGACATCCATTAACAATAAGGATTCCAGGACTTCTTGAGAGCCAGATTGCCTTTGCATGCAGCATGCAGCACTTGTGAAACCATTAAACGTAAACCCACATGTGCGCCGGATGTACATACATATTAGCCTTGTTATACAGGGTGTAACAGAATGTATCATACACAAGTTAACATCCGTATAGGGTTGAATGGTAGAGATTGCCCTGGGCAATAATTTTGTGTGATGCATGTAATTATAAACGATAAAGAGTTCTTACCATACATGATGGAACAGAAAGAAGGTATCGACTGGAATCCACATAGAGTAGGTCAGATACTGACAAATGCACCATTTTTAACATCCTTCCTTCAGTCTACATGGCAAAAGTGGCGTCCTGCAAAATGGTTAGAAGTACCCAGAAATTGAAGAAAATATACGTTAGGTAAATAAAAATAAATAAAATAGAAAGTAAAAAGAAACCACATGCATGATGGAAATTGCTGGAAAAGAACGTCAGATATATCAGGACAAAGGAAGCCTGCGGGTAGCAAATTCAGAGGATAATCCAATAACCTTCGGAATATTATCGAAGATGCTAACCATAATATTGTTGCAAAACTCAAAAAAGTATTACCCATAGAGAAAGAAGAAGTATATTTTCAAACGGAGCTGACATAGATAATTCCAAGAACACTCTTCTGAACAGGGACGATGAAGCTTTAACAACATATAATCATATAAAGCACCTGAGGGAAAGATAGAAGAAAAAGAACAGGAAAATTGAAACTAAAAGATTCAGGGAGCTACCTATCAAGAGCAAAAAAAGAGATGGTTTCTAGAAAGACAAGGTTTTCCGTCAACTTACAAAAACATATACAACATATATTATTATGTGAAGACACACATTTATGTAAGAAGTTAGAAGTAAGGAGGTAAATAAAGTACCTATTAGTTTTATCTCAACTTCTCTACATTGCTTAGAATCCTGCATTTTTCAGATGCTTTAGTTATCCTTATTCCGCATCAGGGAACAGAAATATGTATATGTTTGTACATATTATGTTGGAAAAATTTCTGTATGCATGTTTTTCTCTTTGTTTTGCCCTCTTTTCAGTAGAAAACGGTTTGACCGATATCGACGGCTAACTGTGTAATGTTGCGAAATTCTGCTGGGAGTTATACCATCGGGTTGGCTCCGAGTTTACGAGCCTGCTCAGTGGCATTTCCAGAAAACAGCCAGCAACCTTATTTTCCTTAGGTTCATTTTTCTTGTTTTCTTTAACTCTTTAGGTACCTATCTATGTTTCTATTTGGTTCCTTCATCTTAGGAGGATAGGGTACAGTGTTACAATTGAAATCGCCACTTTCTAATCCAGATGTAGGTCACAGGCTTCAGAAGCCTGTGAATGGCCATAGGTACAATAATTATGTCTAATCGAACTAATCATCTTCTTCTGATAGTAGTTGCACAAAGTAAGTATGTAATAAGTATACCACATAATTACCTACTACATAATTGTGAATAATGGGTACTTGGGTATGTTAGTACAACTCAAGAAAATAATCTGTACAAAAGATACACATATTTATATCTGATAGAACCGTATGCTTAGGTACATTTTACTAATGTCTGTCTACATACAAGAGATGGTTAGGTGCAGCATGGAAAAATGTAACAGATTTAGACAGGTAGAAGAGAGGTAGAAGATAACGAGTTAGAGACATTTAGAGCAAAAACGGATAAAGGAAGATAGTATAGAAGAGGGAAAAAAGGAAGGGGGAGAATTAGGAGAGAAAGAGGAAGAGGAAGAGGAGGAAGTAGACGAGAGGTAAAAATGTACAGAATGATTCTCAAGAAGAGAGTCATAGAGGAAATGGAAAAGAAGAAAAACATTGAGAAATCTTCACTCACAAAACTCAGTGAAAGATGGATAGGAAGAGAGAGAGAGAGAGAGAGAGAGAGAGAGAAAGAGAGAGAGAGAAAAAACATAGAGAAATCTTCACTCACAAAACTCAGTGAAAGAGGGAAAGGAAGAGAAAGAGAGAGAGAGAGAGAGAGAGAGAATTGAGGGGGGATAAAGAGAGAAAAAGAAGGGTTAAAATGAAGGAGGAAGAATAGAAAAAGGCTTATTTCTGTTAGAAGAATGTTACCTGGATCTAAAGGAGAAACAACATTTTCAGCTATAAAGCTTTATATCTATCTACAATTCTACACTAATCTACAGGGTGCTCGAAAAGTAAAGTGCCAAACATAAAAGGGTACTTTATTTCTTTATATTTCAATAATATGTATTAATTGAGGAGCTGGGTGCAAAAAGGACAATAAATGAAAATCATCAAACTGAGATATTTAACTTTAAAATTTTCAATTTTTCATCAAAATCCTTGAAAAGTATGTTTACAAAAAACGCTGTAACTCATCGAAAAAAAGTTATCACTGCAGTTCAAACGCTGGAAGATAGAGCGCACCACGTTCTATAAAAAAAAAACCGTTTTACGCAAAAAGGGCAAATAATCCATATTTCCCTTTTTGCACCCAGCTCCTCAATTGAAATCGCCACTTTCTAATCCAGTTGTAGATCACAGGCTTCAGAAGCCTGTGAATGGCCATAGGTACAATAATTATGTCTAATCGAACTAATCATCTTCTGACAGTAGTTGCACAAAGTAAGTATGTATAATAAGTATACCACATAATTAGGGTACTTGGGTATGTTAGTACAACTCAAGAATATAATCTGTACAAAAGATACACATATTTATATCTGCAAGAACCGTATGTGTAGGTACATTTTACTAATGTCTGTCTACATAGGTACAAGAGATAGGTGCAGCATGGAAGAACGTAACAGATTTAGACAGGTAGAAGAGAGGTAGAAGATAACGAGTTAGAGACATTTAGAGCAAAAACGGATAAAGGAAGACAGTATAGAAGAGGGAAAAGAGGAAGGGGTGAATTAGGAGAGAAAGAGGAAGAAGAGGAAGTAGACGAGAGGTAAAAAAGTACAGAATGATTCTTAAGAAGAGAGTCATAGAGGAAATAGAAAAGAAGAAAAACATTGAGAAATCTTCACTCACAAAACTCAGTGAAAGAGGGAAAGGAAGAGAGAGAGAGAAACCCGTAACCAACTTTTCAAAGAATCTTGAATCCGACTGAAGGCGACGATCTTTAAGTTCTTCAATACTAATAGGACATTGAGGGTAACGAAAATGAAAACAAGAAAGAAATCTTTTCTGTACTCTATCCAGCATATGGTCGTATTTGATATAGCAAGGTGACCAAACAATACATGCATATTCCAGAAGAGATCGAATGAGAGATACATAAAGAAGTTTAAACGAAGCCGAAGAGAGACCCTTGGATGTTCTGAAAACATATCCAAGCATCCGGTGACAGCGCATTGAAAGATTTGAGATGTGG
>NW_007377706.1:0-42486 GCF_000475195.1 Diaphorina citri
AAGTCCATTTGTTCAATGTAAACCGATTCAATATGAACCTGTTTACACAAACCCATGTCAACCATCACCTTGTGGACCTAACAGTCAATGTCGTGAAGTCAATAAACAAGCTGTATGTTCTTGTCTGCCAAATTACTTCGGTAGTCCCCCAGCTTGTAGACCTGAATGTACTGTCAACTCTGATTGTCCATTGAACAAAGCTTGTTTCAACCAGAAATGTGTAGATCCATGTCCAGGAACATGCGGTCAAAATGCCAACTGTAAAGTTCAGAATCATAATCCGATCTGTAATTGCAAACCTGGATACACTGGGGATCCTCGCGTCTACTGTAACAAAATACCTCGTAAGTACTTTTTTGTACTCTTTCAATGTTATTTTACCTCTTTTAAAATGCATTGTTATATTAATTCAATTGGTACTTCCAGGATTTGTAGTTTTTCACATTATCTCAAAAGTTATTCAATAAATAATTTCAAAAACTTTTTTCAGCTCGTCCACCACCACAAGAAGATGTTCCAGAACCTGTCAACCCATGTTATCCATCACCTTGTGGACCATATTCACAATGTAGAGATATTGGAGGCTCGCCATCATGTTCTTGCTTACCAAACTATATTGGAGCACCACCAAATTGTAGACCAGAATGTGTGCAGAACAATGATTGCTCAAATGATAAAGCTTGTATTAATGAGAAATGTCAGGACCCATGTCCAGGATCCTGTGGCTACAATGCTCTGTGCAAAGTAATAAATCACACACCAATCTGTACTTGTCCAGATGGATATACTGGCGATGCTTTTAGTGGGTGTTATCCCAAACCGCCTGAGCGTAAGTTTTTTTTTTTTTTAATTTAATAAAGCATTTATTTATACAAATGTACGTTTGCTTATGTTACAATGTTACAAATACAATATAAAATTACAAACATAGTTAATGCGAAGTGCAACAACTGAAACGTGACAGAGGTGGGATTTTGGTATTCCTCCCGATAACAAGTAGGAGAATAACATATGAGTGTAGAAGAAGATGTACCTCAGAAATTGAATGTACCCTCGAAAATCCATGTTGACCTATCTTTTTTATGATTTCAGCACCGCCTCCACCTCAAGAAGATATTCCAGAACCTATCAACCCATGTTATCCATCACCTTGTGGACCATATTCACAATGTAGAGACATCAATGGATCACCATCATGCTCTTGTTTGCCAAGTTATATTGGAGCGCCGCCAAACTGCAGACCTGAATGTATTCAGAATTCTGAATGTCCGTATGACAAAGCTTGCATTAACGAAAAATGTGCCGACCCATGTCCTGGTTCTTGTGGATATGGTGCTGTCTGTACAGTGATCAATCATAGTCCAATATGTACTTGTCCTGAAGGATACATTGGAGATGCGTTCAGTTCCTGCTATCCAAAACCTCCAGAACGTAAGTTAAAAATCTAAAGCTGAATATATCTACATAGGTACTCGATTTTCATGACAAGTTGTGATTTATCATTTTTAGTTTTGAAATAATAGCTTTATTAGTCCCCTTATTTAAGTGTGACAGTATCATGTTCTAATTTCCTCTGGGGATTTCTTTCAGCTGTACAACCAGTCATTCAAGAAGACACATGCAACTGTGCACCAAATGCGGAATGTAGAGATGGTGTATGTTTATGTCTCCCTGATTACTATGGAGATGGTTATGTATCCTGCAGACCTGAATGTGTTCAGAATTCCGATTGTCCACGTAACAAAGCCTGTATAAAACTGAAATGTAAAAATCCATGTGTTCCTGGAACTTGTGGGGAAGGCGCAATATGTGATGTTGTAAATCACAATGTCATGTGTATTTGTCCACCGGGAACAACTGGAAGTCCATTCATTCAATGCAAACCAATTCTACAAGAACCAGTTTATACAAACCCATGTCAACCATCACCTTGTGGACCAAACAGTCAATGTCGTGAAGTCAATAAGCAAGCTGTATGTTCATGTCTACCAAATTATTTCGGTAGTCCTCCAGCTTGTAGACCAGAATGCACAGTCAATACAGATTGTCCACTTGACAAGGCATGTGTAAATCAGAAATGTGTAGACCCATGTCCTGGATCTTGTGGTCAGAATGCCAACTGCAGAGTTATCAACCACAATGCAGTTTGTAACTGTAAACCAGGATTCACAGGAGAGCCTAGGATACGATGTTCGAAGATTCCTCCACGTAAGTTCATATTGTGTGTACCTATGTTTAGACCTTGACATTTTATTTTTTGTTCTTGAGATAACTCTGAAATACCCATGTCCAGGATCTTGTGGTTACAATGCTGAATGCAAAGTTATCAATCATACTCCGATATGTACTTGTCCTCAAGGATATGTTGGAGATGCTTTCAGCGGATGCTATCCTAAACCACCTGAACGTAAGTTCCTAAATAACATGTTTTAAGATTTCAAAATATTATCGTCAAAATGATTTTATTAATTATTGATCTTTTTGAAATAATTTGTGTATAAATCACGATAGATTTCCATAATCTTTCAAAAGATATGTATCCTTAGCTGAATTTCAGAAATCACGTTATCATTATTTCGTTAATATCCTAATTTCTTAAAAACTTTTTTCTCTCTTTGTTTTCAGCTGAACAACCAGTGGTTCAAGAGGACACCTGCAACTGTGTTCCAAATGCAGAATGTAGAGATGGTGTATGTGTCTGTCTGCCAGAATTTTATGGAGATGGTTATGTATCCTGCAGACCAGAATGTGTTCTCAACAATGACTGTCCTAGTAACAAAGCCTGCATCAGAAACAAATGTAAAAACCCATGTGTTCCTGGAACTTGTGGTGAAGGTGCTATTTGTGACGTCATCAATCATGCTGTGTCTTGTAATTGTCCACCTGGAACCACAGGAAGTCCATTTGTTCAATGTAAACCGATTCAATATGAACCTGTGTACACAAACCCATGTCAACCATCACCTTGTGTTTACGGATTTTTTTGAAATAATTTGTGTATAAATCACAATAGATTTCCATGATTTTTCCAAAGATATGTATCCTTAGCTGAATTTCAGAAATCACGTTATCATTATTTCGTTAATATCCTAATTTCTTAAAACCTTTTTCTCTCTTTGTTTTCAGCTGAACAACCAGTGGTTCAAGAGGACACCTGCAACTGTGTTCCAAATGCAGAATGTAGAGATGGTGTATGTGTCTGTCTGCCAGAATTTTATGGAGATGGTTATGTGTCTTGCAGACCTGAATGTGTTCTCAACAATGACTGTCCTAGTAACAAAGCCTGTATAAGAAACAAATGTAAAAACCCATGTGTTCCTGGAACTTGTGGTGAAGGTGCTATTTGTGACGTCATCAATCATGCTGTGTCTTGTAATTGTCCACCTGGAACCACAGGAAGTCCATTCGTTCAATGTAAACCGATTCAATATGAACCTGTTTACACAAACCCATGTCAACCATCACCTTGTGGACCAAACAGTCAATGTCGTGAAGTCAATAAGCAAGCTGTGTGTTCATGTCTACCAAATTACTTCGGTAGTCCTCCAGCTTGTAGACCAGAATGTACTGTCAACTCTGATTGTCCATTGAACAAAGCTTGCTTCAACCAGAAGTGTGTGTACACATACTCCATCTCTACATTCTGCATTTGGTACACAGTTGCAGGTGTCTTCTTGAATAACTGGTTGCACAGCTGGAATAAAAAGAAAATAATTACGTTAAAAACAAAGAGAAAATTTCCCAATAATTTTCAATATGTTAGTAAAATATAAATTCAAAAGATGTGAGCATAAGGTAAACTCAAACAATTTGTAGATGTACTTCTTTTTCTTCCTCTTCTTCTTCTACATCTACACTCATATTTTATTTTCCTCCTTGTTATCGGGAGCAATACCAAAATCCCACCTCTGTCACGTTTCAGTTGCTGCTCTTCGCATTAACAATGTTTGTAATTTTATATTGTATTTGTAACATTGTAACATAAGCAAACGTACATTTGTATAAATAAATGCTTTATTAAATTAAAAAAAAAAAAAACTTACGCTCAGGCGGTTTGGGATAACACCCACTAAAAGCATCGCCAGTATATCCATCTGGACAAGTACAGATTGGTGTGTGATTTATTACTTTGCACAGAGCATTGTAGCCACAGGATCCTGGACATGGGTCCTGACATTTCTCATTAATACAAGCTTTATCATTTGAGCAATCATTGTTCTGCACACATTCTGGTCTACAATTTGGTGGTGCTCCAATATAGTTTGGTAAGCAAGAACATGATGGCGAGCCTCCAATATCTCTACATTGTGAATATGGTCCACAAGGTGATGGATAACATGGGTTGACAGGTTCTGGAACATCTTCTTGTGGTGGTGGACGAGCTGAAAAAAGTTTTTGAAATTATTTATTGAATAACTTTTGAGATAATGTGAAAAACTACAAATCCTGGAAGTACCAATTGAATTAATATAACAATGCATTTTAAAAGAGGTATAATAACATTGACATCTTCTTGTGGTGGTGGACGAGCTGAAAAAAGTTTTTGAAATTATTTATTGAATAACTTTTGAGATAATGTGAAAAACTACAAATTTGTATGAAACGATTTGCCTTAAAGATCTTGTCCAATACTTACGTTCAGGCGGTTTCGGAGAACACAAAGTAAATGGATCTCCAATAAATCCGTCCGGACAAGTACATATTGGTGTATGGTTGATAACTTTGCATTGAGCATTGTAGCCACAAGATCCTGGACATGGGTCGCCACATTTCTCATTGATACAAGCTTCGTTACTAGGACATTCCGAATTCATCACACATTCTGGTCTACAGTTTGGTGGAGATCCAATATAGTTTGGTAAGCAAGAGCATGATGGTGATCCACCAATATCTCTACATTGGGAATATGGTCCACAAGGTGATGGTATGCACGGGTTTACATATTCCGGTGGTGATTCTAGTGGAGGTGGTGGAGCTGTAAAAGATAACAAAAACTATAAATTAGAAAACCACCATGAAAATTCACAATGAACAAAAAAGAAGGGAAAATTTAAGCATAGACACGACCTTTTTTTTTTTTTTTTTGTGTTTAGAAAAAAAAATCATTGTTGTAATTTTGATTTACAACATCACATATTGCACCTTCACCACAAGTTCCAGGAACACATGGGTTTTTACATTTGTTTCTGATACAGGCTTTGTTGCTTGGACAATCACTGTTGAGAACACATTCAGGTCTGCAGGATACATAACCATCTCCATAGTAATCAGGTAGACATACACTACTTACGAGGAATCTTTGTGCATCTAATTCTCGGTTCTCCTGTATAGCCCGGTTTGCAGGAACAAATTGGACTATGGTTGATGACTTTACAGTATGAATTCACTCCGCAAGATCCAGGACATGGGTCTACACATTTCTGGTTGACACACGCCTTGTTCAAAGGACAATCGGTGTTCACAGTACATTCTGGTCTACAATTTGGTGGACTACCGAAGTAATTTGGCAAACATGAACACACAGCTTGCTTATTGACTTCACGGCATTGACTGTTAGGTCCACAAGGTGAAGGTTGACATGGGTTTGTGTATACAGGCTCATTTTGAATCGGTCTGCATAGAACCAATGGACTTCCTGTAGTACCAGGAGGACATGTGCACACAACGGCATGATTGACTACATCACATATTGCGCCTTCACCGCAAGTTCCGGGAACACATGGGTTCTTACACTTGTACTTAATACAAGCTTTGTTTCTTGGACATTCACTGTTGACAACGCATTCAGGTCTGCAGGATACATAGCCATCTCCATAGTAATCAGGTAGACATACACATACACCATCTCTACATTCTGCATTGGGTACACAGTTGCAGGTGTCTTCTTGAATGATTGGTTGTACAGCTGAAAATAAAAGAAACGAGGATATTAAATTTATTCATTAACAAGGCTATCAAACTAAGAGATATTATGCTTGAACGATGGTTACCTATATGTCATGAAAAATAAGAGATATCAAATCAAATTAAATTTTCCAATATTAATTTGTACTTACGTTCTGGTGGTTTAGGATGACAAGACAGGAAGGCATCTCCTATGAAACCATCTGGACAAGTACATATTGGTGTATGGTTGATCACTTTGCATTGCGCATTGTATCCACATGAGCCAGGACATGGGTCGGCACATTTCTCTCTGATACAGGCTTTGTCATTTGGACATTCAGAATTTTGCAAACATTCTGGTCTACAGTTTGGTGGAGCTCCGATATAATTTGGCAAGCAAGAGCATGATGGTGATCCTCCAATATCTCTACATTGTGAATATGGTCCACAAGGTGATGGAACACATGGGTTTACATATTCTTGGACATCTTGTTGAGGTGGTGGAGGAGCTGTAAAATATAAATGAATAAAAAGTTTTATTTTTCAGGGGAATAAATGTCAGTTTAGACAACAACGAAAGGACAAACAATTTGAAGTCTCAAAAAATGACGCGAAGTAGTTCAGTTTTCCGATAATGGTAATAAGTTATAAAGTTACCATTTTTAAATCTGATATTTTTCCATGTGTTCCCGGAACTTGCGGTGAAGGCGCAATATGTGATGTAGTCAATCATGCTGTTGTGTGCACATGTCCTCCTGGTACTACAGGAAGTCCATTGGTTCTTTGCAGACCGATTCAAAATGAACCTGTGTACACAAACCCATGTCAACCATCACCTTGTGGACCTAACAGTCAATGTCGTGAAGTCAATAAGCAAGCTGTGTGTTCATGTTTGCCAAATTACTTCGGTAGTCCACCAAATTGTAGACCAGAATGTACTGTGAACATGTGTGGATCCATGTCCTGGAACTTGTGGTCAGAATGCCAATTGCAGGGTCATCAATCACAACCCTAGCTGCACATGTAAAGCTGGCTTCACTGGAGACCCGAGAGTATTTTGCAGTCGTATACCTCGTAAGTATTCAATATGAGCTTTATATCATAATTTCAATACATTACACATTATTCACTTGGGGGTTTTTTCTTGAAACGACTTAGATGGTCAAAGTCCGCTATTTTTTTGTCGAGCATTTGTCGTGTATGCTAAATTATAGTCTGTCCAAGTTAGGTTCAAAGTAGTCTATACTCATTTCATTGTTTTCTTTTTCCAGCACCTCCACCACAAGAATCTCCACCCGAATATGTTAACCCTTGTATACCATCACCTTGTGGACCATATTCCCAATGCAGAGACATCAATGGATCACCATCATGCTCTTGTTTACCAAACTATATCGGAGCTCCACCGAACTGTAGACCAGAATGTGTTCAAAACACGGAGTGTCCATACGATAAAGCCTGTATTAATGAGAAATGTAGAGACCCATGTCCTGGTTCTTGCGGTCAAGGTGCTCAATGTAGAGTCATCAATCATAGTCCAGTCTGCTATTGTCCCGATGGATTCATTGGAGATGCCTTTAGCTCGTGTTATCCAAAACCGATTGAACGTAAGTTTTATTAAAGTTTCAAGTGACTATTTTTTAATTTTATGTAGTTTTTATTAGTTTGTTCGGAAAATGGCCTTTTTCGGAATTACCTTACAAACTTTTCCTGACCTCAAACATTGAGTACCTACTAATTTTATTCCTTGTTTGTTTCAGCCATTCAAGCTCCAGAACAACAAGCCGACCCATGCATTTGTGCTCCGAACGCAGTGTGCCGTGACAATGTTTGCGTGTGTCTGCCTGACTATTACGGGGATGGATACACGGTTTGCAGACCCGAGTGTATTAGAAACAGTGACTGTGCGAACAACAAAGCGTGTATACGAAATAAATGTAAAAACCCGTGCGTTCCTGGAACATGCGGAGAAGGTGCATCTTCTTGGACAACTGGTTGTACAGCTGAAAAGAAAAGAAACGATACTATTTATTCATTGGCAAGACTATCAAAATAAGAGAAAATATTCTTGAACGAAGGTTATTTGTCAGGGATATAAAAAATGAAAGACACCAAATCCAACTCAATTTCCCAATATAAACACTCACGTTCTGGTGGTTTTGGATGACAAGACAAGAAGGCATCTCCTATGAAACCATCTGGACAAGTACATGTTGGTGTATGGTTGATCACTTTGCATTGCGCATTGTATCCACATGAGCCAGGACATGGGTCGGCACATTTCTCTCTGATACAGGCTTTGTCATTTGGACATTCAGAATTTTGCAAACATTCAGGTCTACAGTTTGGTGGAGCTCCAATATAATTTGGTAAGCAAGAGCATGATGGTGATCCTCCAATATCTCTACATTGTGAATATAGTCCACAAGGTGATGGAACACATGGGTTCACATATTCTTGGACATCTTGTTGAGGTGGTGGAGGAACTGTAAAAAATAAATGAATAAAAAGTTTTATTTTTCAGGGGAATAAATGTCAGTTTAGACAACAACGAAAGGACAAACAACTTGAAGTCTCAAAAAATGACGCGAAGTAGTTCAGTTTTCCGATAATGGTAATAAGTTATAAAGTTACCATTTTTAAATCCGATATTTTTATTTGTTTACAAAACAAAGTTATAGGAATATCCTTTTAATTCTCATCTACATAATTTTCTTCTGAGTACCTATAAAAAAAATCTTCAAGAGCCATACAAACAGTCTCCTTGTATCGATATCCTCACTTATATTCATACTTGATTGGTTGATGAGTTTACCAATTTTGTAGACATGCCCAATTGCAAGCTTTGATTTAAATTTATTTTAGTCATTCACATTCTGATAATCAAAATTTCAAAACTGAAATATTCAAACAAATGCGGCAGGTATACATCCACAAACCTAACAAATACATCGTTTCAAAATAAGAACATCAAGTTTTGACAGAATAAGTGACGGAAAGTGACGAAATAAATCACAGAACTCACCTTCAGGTGGCTTGGGATAACACCCACTAAAACCATCACCAATATATCCTTGAGAACAAGAACATATTGGATTGTGATTGATAACTTTGCATTCAGCATTGTAACCACAAGATCCTGGACATGGGTCCTGACATTTCTCATTGCTATGATTGATTACTGTACAGACAGCACCATATCCACAAGAACCAGGACATGGATCAACACATTTCTCTCTAATACATGCTTTGTCATACGGACATTCCGAATTTTGAATACATTCAGGTCTACAGTTTGGTGGAGATCCGATATAGTTTATCAAACATGAGCACGATGGAGCTCCATTGACATTCCTACATTTTGATACAAGCTTCGTGACTTGGACATTCCGAATTCATTACACATTCTGGTCTACAATTTGGTGGAGAACCAATGTAGCCAGGTCTACAGGAACAAGATGGTCCTCCATTGATATTTCTACATTCAGAATAAGGTCCACAAGGTGAAGGATAACATTCCAATGTAGCCAGGTCTACATGAACAAGATGGTCCACCATTGATATTTCTACATTCAGAATAAGGTCCACAAGGTGAAGGATAACATGGGTTCGTAGGAGGTTCAGGAACATCTTCTTGAGGTGGCGGTGGAGCTGGAAATGAAAGTTTTCAAGTAAGTTTTGGAATGGATTTGCTCCTTAGGCAGAACTGTTATTAGAGATATAAAATTTTGGATCCTGATTTAAAACAAATATACAGTATGAGTTGAGATAGTTTTGACACAAAAATTAACACTTACGAGGTATTCTATTCTTGTCCTCCTGGGACAACGGGAAGTCCATTTGTTCAGTGCAAACCAATTGTTCATGAACCTGTGTACACAAATCCATGCCAGCCATCACCCTGTGGACCTAACAGTCAATGCCGTGAAGTCAATCATCAAGCTGTATGTTCATGTCTGCCAAATTACTTCGGTAGTCCTCCAGCTTGTAGACCAGAATGTACCGTCAATTCTGATTGTCCACTTGATAAATCATGTCAGAATCAAAAATGCGCTGATCCTTGTCCTGGAACATGCGGGCAAAATGCAAACTGCAAAGTTATAAACCATAGTCCTATATGCAGATGTAAAGCAGGCTTCACCGGAGATCCATTCACATATTGTAACAGGATACCACGTAAGTTTATTTAGAATTTTATAATAAATTATAATGAAATTGTTAACATATTTTAATAGTTCAATACCTTATACCGAATAATGCGCCAAATGAATTATGTACCTCAGAAATTGAATGTACCCTCGAAAATCCATGTTGACCTATCTTTTTATGATTTCAGCACCGCCTCCACCTCAAGAAGATGTTCCAGAACCTGTAAACCCATGTTATCCATCACCGTGTGGACCATATTCACAATGTAGAGACATCAATGGATCACCATCATGCTCTTGCTTGCCAAGTTATATTGGATCGCCGCCTAACTGCAGACCTGAATGTATTCAGAATTCTGAATGTCCGTATGACAAAGCTTGCATTAACGAAAAATGTGCCGACCCATGTCCTGGTTTTTGTCCTCCTGGGACAACGGGAAGTCCATTTGTTCAGTGCAAACCAATTGTACACGAACCTGTGTACACAAACCCATGTCAACCATCACCTTGTGGACCAAACAGTCAATGCCGTGAAGTCAACCATCAAGCTGTGTGTTCATGTCTGCCAAATTACTTCGGTAGTCCTCCAGCTTGTAGACCTGAATGTACAGTCAACTCTGATTGTCCACTTGATAAATCATGTCAAAATCAAAAATGCGCTGATCCTTGTCCTGGAACTTGCGGGCAAAATGCAAACTGCAAAGTTATAAACCATAGTCCTATATGCCGATGTAAAGCAGGCTTCACCGGAGATCCATTCACATATTGTAACAGGATACCACGTAAGTTTATTTTGATTTTTATAATAAATTATAATGAAATTATTAAAATATTTTAATAGTTCAATACCTTATGCCGAATAATGCGCCAATGAATGTACCTCCAATTTCAGCTGTGGAAACACCGGTATTGGAAGACACATGTAACTGTGCCCCGAATGCTGTTTGCAAAGATGAAGTTTGTGTCTGTCTGCCAGACTTCTACGGAGATGGCTACGTCTCATGCAGACCTGAATGTGTTCTCAACAACGATTGTCCAAGTAACAAGGCTTGTATTAAATACAAGTGTAAGAATCCTTGCGTATCTGGAACTTGTGGCGAAGGAGCAATTTGTGACGTAATCAACCATGCTGTTTCCTGTAATTGTCCTGCGGGAACTACAGGAAATCCATTTGTGCTTTGCAAACCAGTTCAAAACGAGCCTGTGTACACGAATCCATGCCATCCATCACCCTGTGGACCAAACAGTCAATGCCGTGAAGTCAATCATCAAGCTGTGTGTTCATGTCTGCCAAATTACTTCGGTAGTCCTCCAGCTTGTAGACCAGAATGTACTGTGAACACGGATTGTCCTCTTGACAAGGCTTGCTTCAATCAGAAATGTGTAGATCCATGTCCAGGAACTTGCGGTCAGAATGCAAACTGCAGAGTTATCAATCACAGTCCTATTTGCACATGTAAACCTGGCTTTACCGGAGATGCACTTGCTTACTGCAACAGAATACCACGTAAGTGCCTTCTTTTTATTTCTATCCTATCGGGTGTTTGTATTTTGCAAACTGTCTTTTGATCATAAAGGGCGGATGGTATAAAGTTTCAGTTAGATTTTATTTTAGTCAGTAACTATGTCTTTGAAAAGATTTTAATCCAACTCATGTATTGTCCGGGAACTACAGGAAATCCATTTGTGCTTTGCAAACTAGTTCAAAACGAGCCTGTGTACACGAATCCATGCCAACCATCACCTTGTGGACCAAACAGTCAATGCCGTGAAGTCAATCATCAAGCTGTATGTTCATGTCTGCCAAATTACTTCGGTAGTCCCCCAGCTTGTAGACCAGAATGTACTGTGAACACGGATTGTCCTCTTGACAAGGCTTGCTTCAATCAGAAATGTGTAGATCCATGTCCAGATTGTGAATTTTCATGGTGATTTTCTAATTTATATTTCTTGTTATCTTTTACAGCTCCACCACCTCCACTAGAATCACCACCGGAATATGTAAACCCGTGCATACCATCACCATGTGGTCCTTATTCACAATGTAGAGATATTGGTGGATCTCCATCATGTTCTTGCTTACCAAACTACATTGGAGCTCCGCCGAACTGTAGGCCAGAGTGTGTGATGAATTCGGAATGTCCTAGTAACGAAGCTTGTATCAATGAGAAATGTGGCGACCCATGTCCAGGATCTTGTGGCTACAATGCTGAATGTAAAATTATCAATCATACTCCGATATGTACTTGTCCGGACGGATTTATTGGAGATCCATTTACTTCTTGTTCTCCGAAACCGCCTGAACGTAAGTATTGGACAAGATCTTTAAGGCAAATCGTTTCATACAGATTATAATGGTTAGAAAGAGTCAAATTACTGCATACAGAAAGGGTTTTAATTAATACGTTTATTTTTTATTTGTTGAATCAAGTTTCATTTTCTTTTTCAGCTGTGCAACCAGTCATTCAAGAAGACACCTGTAACTGTGTACCAAATGCAGAATGTAGAGATGGTGTATGTGTATGTCTACCGGATTACTATGGAGATGGTTATGTATCCTGCGGACCTGAATGTATTTTGAACAATGACTGTCCTAGTAACAAAGCCTGTATTAGAAACAAATGTAAAAATCCGTGTGTTCCTGGAACTTGTGGAGAAGGTGCTATTTGTGACGTCATTAACCACGTCGTGAAGTCAATAAGCAAGCTGTATGTTCATGTCTACCAAATTATTTCGGTAGTCCTCCAGCTTGTAGACCAGAATGCACAGTCAATACAGATTGTCCACTTGACAAGGCATGTGTAAATCAGAAATGTGTAGACCCATGTCCTGGATCTTGTGGTCAGAATGCCAACTGCAGAGTTATCAACCACAATGCAGTTTGTAACTGTAAACCAGGATTCACAGGAGAGCCTAGGATACGATGTTCGAAGATTCCTCCACGTAAGTTCATATTGTGTGTACCTATGTTTAGACCTTGACATTTTCTTTTTTATTCTTGGGATAACTCGGAAATGTCAAAAAAAAAAAAAAAAAAAATAGTTTAGAAAATCTATTTTGGGCTTGTACATCGAGTCCGTCTGAATAAGCTCTATAAATTCGGTCTAAGCATCATTTTATATTATTTTTACAGCTCCACCACCACAAGATGTACCAGAATATGTCAATCCATGTATTCCATCACCATGTGGACCTAATTCACAATGCAGAGACATCAATGGATCACCATCATGTTCTTGTTTGCCAACCTTTATCGGAGCGCCACCAAACTGTAGACCAGAGTGTATTCAGAACTCAGAGTGTCCATTTGACAAAGCTTGTATCAGAGAGAAATGTATCGATCCATGTCCTGGCTCTTGTGGATATAATGCTTTGTGTAAAGTGATCAATCACAGTCCAATTTGTACTTGTCCAGATGGATTTGTTGGAGATGCTTTCAGCGGATGTTATCCCAAACCACCTGAACGTAAGTTTATGGAACATCATGGATTCCACTCAATCATACTTTATTGTCTTCCGACTTTTAAGCGTTTAATTTTAATTTTATCATAAATTTACTAATTAGGAACTATGTGGGACACATTACCTATTTAAATTCTACATACTCAGCAAGTCATTTTGTCATCTATTTCTGAACATATCCTCGACTGACATGTTTCTATTATTTTATTTTTTTTATTATTATTTTTTTTTTTTTCAGCTGTACAACCAGCACACATACACCATCTCTACATTCTGCATTTGGTACACAGTTGCAGGTGTCTTCTTGAATAACTGGTTGCACAGCTGGAAGAAAAAGAAAATAATTACGTTAAAAACAAAGAGAAAATTGCCCAATAATTTTCAATATGTTAGTAAAAAATAAATTAAAAAGATGTGAGCAAAAGGTAAATTCAAACAATTTGTAGATGTACTTCTTCTTCTTCCTCCTCTTCTTCTTTGTCTTCGTTTTCCTCTTCTTCTACTTTTTCTTCTTCTTCCTCCTCCTCCTTCTTCTCCTCTTCTTCTTCTTCTTCTACACTCATATGTTATTCTCCTACTTGTTATCGGGAGGAATACCAAAATCCCACCTCTGTCACGTTTCAGTTGTTGCACTTCGCATTAACTATGTTTGTAATTTTATATTGTATTTGTAACATTGTAACATAAGCAAACGTACATTTGTATAAATAAATGCTTTATTAAATTAAAAAAAAGGACAATCAGTGTTGACCGTGCATTCTGGTCTACAGGAAGGAGGACTACCGAAGTAATTTGGCAGACATGAACATACAGCTTGCTTGTTGACTTCACGGCATTGACTGTTTGGTCCACAAGGTGATGGTTGACATGGGTTTGTGTACACAGGTTGATTCGAAACCGAATACATGTAAAGAACAGTTTAACCATACACATATGAATGACAAAAGACCGAGGTTCCTGGACTTAAACCTGTACAAGATAACACATGGTGCAAATAACTTTGAAATTTTTTACAAAACATACCTTCGGGTGGCTTAGGATAGCATCCATTAAAACCATCACCAATATATCCTTGAGGACAAGAACATATTGGATGAACACATGGGTTTTTACATTTGTATTTAATGCAAGCTTTGTTTCTTGGACAGTCGTTATTCAAGACACATTCAGGTCTGCAGGATACATAACCATCTCCATAGTACTCAGGTAGACACACACATACACCATCTCTACATTCTGCATTTGGAACACAATTGCATGTGTCTTCTTGGATTACTGGTTGCACAGCTGAAACACATGGGTTTTTACATTTGTATTTAATACAAGCTTTGTTTCTTGGACAGTCGTTATTCAAGACACACTCAGGTCTGCAGGATACATAACCATCTCCATAGTAATCAGGTAGACACACACATACACCATCTCTACATTCTGCATTTGGAACACAATTGCATGTGTCTTCTTGGATTACTGGTTGCACAGCTGTAACATGAGAAAATATGAAATGGGTAAATCTTACGCGTTCTCCTTTAATATCATTAAATTAATGGAATCGGGCTTTACATGAGTTCTTGCATTTTACATTTTATAATGAGAAATAGTATGAAAATGGTACTTTAAAATAAAAACTAAGGAAACTTACGTTCTGGAGGTTTTGGATAGCTAGAATATGAAATGGGTAAATCTTACGCGTTCTCCTTAATATCAGTAAATTAATGGAATCGGGCTTTACATGAGTTCTTGTATTTTACATTTTATAATGAGAAATAGTATGAAAATGGTACTTTAAAATAAAAACTAAGGAAACTTACGTTCTGGAGGTTTTGGATAGCAGGAACTAAACGCATCTCCAATGTATCCTTCAGGACAAGTACATATTGGACTATGATTGATAATTATTATACATCAACATGTAGTAGATCCGACGAGTCTGGTATGAAATGAATTATGGATAGATTGCAATTTATAATTTCTATGTGGATCATTTTGCATTTCCAACACAATTTTTTCGACTTTACAGCCATTGAACCAGTACCAATTCAAGAGGACACGTGCAACTGTGTACCGAATGCAGAATGTAGAGATGGAGTATGTGTATGTCTGCCAGAATTCTATGGAGATGGTTATGTATCCTGCAGACCTGAATGTGTTCTCAACAGTGATTGTCCAAGCAACAACGAATTCTGAATACATTCAGGTCTACAGTTTGGTGGAGATCCGATATAGTTTATCAAACATGAGCACGATGGAGCTCCATTGACATTCCTACATTCTGAATAAAGTCCACAAGGCGAGGGATAACATGGATTGACGGGTTCTGGGACATCGTCTTGTGGAGGTGGTGGAGCTGGAGGGAAAGAAAAATATAGTTTTAATGGGAAGCGAAAAAAATACGAAATAACAACTTTTCTTCAATAAAATTCGTCTTCTATAAAAATGTCTAACTCAAGAACTTTCTAAAAAATGAAAAACACTTACGAGGTATTCTGTTGCAATAGGATAATGCATCTCCGGTGTAACCAGGTTTACATGTGCAAATTGGTTCTTGTGGAGGTGGTGGAGCTGGAGGGAAAGAAAAATATAGTTTTAATTGGAAGCGAAAAAAATACGAAATAACAACTTTTCTTCAATAAAATTCGTTTTCTATAAAAATGTGTAACTCAAGAACATTCTAAAAAATGAAAAACACTTACGAGGTATTCTGTTGCAATAGGATAATGCATCTCCGGTGTAACCAGGTTTACATGTGCAAATTGGACTGTGATTGATAACTTTGCAATTCGCATTTTGACCACAAGTTCCAGGACATGGATCCACACATTTTTGATTCTGACAAGCTTTATTCAGAGGACAATCTGAATTGACAGTACATTCTGGTCTACAAGCTGGAGGACTACCGAAGTAATTCGGCAGACATGAACATACAGCTTGTTTATTGACTTCACGGCATTGACTGTTTGGTCCACAAGGTGATGGTTGACATGGATTTGTGTACACAGGTTCATTTTGTATTGGTTTACATTGAACAAATGGACTTCCTGTGGTTCCAGGAGGACAAGTACACATAACAGCATGTATTCTATTACATCTGATTCGCGGTTCTCCAGTAAAGCCAGGTTTGCAGGAGCACACAGGACTATGGTTGATAACTCTGCAGTTGGCATTCTGACCACAAGATCCAGGACATGGGTCTACACATTTCTGATTAACACAAGCCTTGTCAAGTGGACAATCAGAATTGACAGTACATTCTGGTCTACAAGCTGGAGGACTACCGAAGTAATTAGGCAGACATGAACACACAGATTGTTTGTTGACTTCACGGCATTGACTGTTAGGTCCACAAGGTGATGGTTGACATGGGTTTGTGTACACAGGCTCATATTGAATAGTTTTGCATTGAACAAATGGACTTCCAGTAGTTCAGAGTTGACAGTACATTCTGGTCTACATGCTGGAGGACTACCGAAGTAATTTGGCAGACATGAACATACAGCTTGTTTATTGACTTCACGGCATTGACTGTTAGGTCCACAAGGTGATGGTTGACATGGGTTTGTGTACACAGGTTCATTTTGTATTGGTTTACATTGAACAAATGGACTTCCTGTGGTTCCAGGAGGACAAGTACACATAACAGCATGATTGATAACATCACAAACTGCACCTTGGCCACAAGTTCCAGGAACACATGGATTTTTACATTTGTTTCGGATACAAGCTTTGTTGCTTGGACAGTCATTATTGAGAACACATTCTGGTCTGCAGGATACGTAACCATCTCCGTAGTAATCAGGTAGACATACACATACACCATCTCTACATTCTGCATTTGGTACACAGTTGCAGGTGTCTTCTTGAATAACTGGTTGTTCAGCTAAAAAGGTCTGCAGGATACATAACCATCTCCGTAGTAATCTGGTAGACATACACATACACCATCTCTACATTCTGCATTTGGTACACAGTTGCAGGTGTCTTCTTGAATAACTGGTTGTTCAGCTAAAATCAGAAACAAAATAAAAAAAGGAATTGGGTTCTTATTCCTGCTCCTCGTTTTTAAATTTTCTAATTCAATTTTCTCCAATAAGATTTCCTGCCATTTATTTTCAATGAAAAATTAGTTAAGTAATGAGACCTAGGTACATAATTATACTTACGTTCAGGTGGTTTAGGATAACATCCGCTGAAGGCATCTCCAATAAATCCTTGAGGACAAGTACATATCGGAGTATGATTGATAACTTTACATTCAGCATTGTAACCACAAGATCCTGGACATGGGTCTTGACATTTCTCATTGATACAAGCTTCATGACTTGGACATTCCGAATTCATTACACATTCTGGTCTACAGTTTGGTGGAGATCCAATATAGTTTGGTAAACAAGAGCATGATGGTGATCCACCGATATCTCTACATTGTGAATATGGTCCACAAGGTGATGGATAACATGGGTTGACAGGTTCTGGAACATCTTCTTGTGGTGGTGGACGAGCTGTAACACAGAAATATCAATATCAAAACTTTAACTTATAAAATGCGATAAGAAGAGCGCATTAAACATTGCAAAACTTTCAATTGAGCTCTTGTAAAAAAGCTAACACTTCCCCATTGGCTTACCAGCAAAAATTTCTTGATATTATTAGGTCAAAATACTCTTCGTTGATACAAGCTTCATGACTTGGACATTCCGAATTCATCACACATTCAGGTCTGCAATTTGGTGGAGATCCAATATAGTTTGGTAAACAAGAGCATGATGGTGATCCACCAATATCTCTACATTGTGAATATGGTCCACAAGGTGATGGATAACATGGGTTAACAGGTTCTGGAACATCTTCTTGTGGTGGTGGACGAGCTGTAACACAGAAATATCGATATGAAAACTATAACTTAAAAAATGCGATAAGAAGAGCGCATTAAACATTGCAAAAAATATCACCAGCTTTTTTATTTGCATTCTGAATAATCACGAATGAGAACTTACGTCGCGATCTTGAGAAAACGAAATGAAAGCTTTACTTACGAGGTATTTTATTACATCGTATTCTTGGTTCTCCAGTAAATCCAGGTTTGCAGGAGCACACAGGACTGTGATTGATAACTCTACAGTTGGCATTCTGACCACAAGATCCAGGACATGGGTCTACACATTTCTGATTAACACAAGCCTTGTCAAGTGGACAATCAGAATTGACTGTACATTCTGGTCTACAAGCTGGAGGACTACCGAAGTAATTGGGTAGACATGAACACACAGCTTGATGATTGACTTCACGGCATTGACTGTTTGGTCCACAAGGTGATGGTTGACATGGGTTTGTGTACACAGGCTCATATTGAATAGTTTTGCATTGAACAAATGGACTTCCAGTAGTTCCCGGTGGACATGTGCACGAAACAGCATGATTTACAACATCACATATTGCTCCTTCACCACAAGTTCCAGGTGTACATGGGTTTTTACATTTGTTTCTAATACAGGCTTTGTTTCGTGGACAATCTGAGTTCTGAACACATTCTGGTCTGCAGGATACATAACCATCTCCATAGTAATCAGGTAGACACAAGCATACACCATCTCTACATTCTGCGTTTGGTACACAGTTACATGTGTCTTCTTGAATAACTGGTTCAATAGCTGTAAAAGATAAGAAGAGAAAAATAAGGATCTACTCAATGATCGAGATTGCTAACTGAATGCAAAAAAAAAAATCACGAATAATATCAACATTTTAGGTGATAACGTTTAGGTGACTTGAAACGATCGCAAAAGAAATATCGACCCACTTAAGTGAAATGTTTGCCAGATTGTCGGTAGAATATAATGTTGAAATAATTATTTAATTGATACAATAATAAAGTTAATGCCAAACTTACGTTCTGGAGGTTTGGGATAGCAGGAACTGAACGCATCTCCGATAAATCCTTCAGGACATGTACATATTGGACTATGATTGATCACTGTACAGACAGCACCATATCCACAAGAACCAAGACATGGATCAGCACATTTCTCGTTAATGCAAGCTTTGTCATGTGGACATTCAGAATTCTGAACACATTCAGGTCTGCAGTTTGGTGGGGCACCAATGTAGTTTGGTAAGCAAGAACATGATGGAGATCCATTGATGTCTCTACATTGAGCGTAAGGTCCACAAGGGGATGGAACACATGGATTTACATACTCCGGAGGAGATTCAAGAGGTCGAGAGGCTGAAAGGAGAGAAAATTTCAAAATGAAACGAGATGATGAGGATTTTGCGAAAAAAAAAAAGTTGTACTGCTGGGAAAGATCGGATAATCGAAATCAACGGAATCAGAATGGAATGTCTTCCAATGCTCTTAAAATACACAGTTTGTCTATGATGAGTTTGCGAAAAAAAAGAAGAAAAAAAAAAAAGAGTTGTACTGCTGGGAAAGATCGGATAATCGAAATCAACGGAATCAGAATGGAATGTCTTCCAATGCTCTTAAAATACACAGTTTGTCCGTAGAGAAGATAGGAAGATAGTAATAACAAGAGTAAATCATTAATACTCACGAGGTATTCGGTTACAGTAGACCAAAGCGTCCCCAGTAAATCCAGGTTTGCATGTACAGATCGGACTATGGTTGATAACTCTGCAGTTTGCATTTTGTCCACAAGTTCCAGGGCATGGATCCACACATTTCTGATTGAAGCAGGCTTTACTTTGCAAGCAATCTGAATTAACTGTACATTCAGGTCTACAAGCTGGCGGACTACCGAAGTAGTTTGGCAGACAAGAGCACACTGCTTGACTGTTTATTTCTCGGCATTGACTGTTAGGTCCACAGGGTGATGGCTGACACGGGTTTGTGTACACAGGTTCATTTTGAACTGGTTTACATTGAATAAATGGACTTCCTGTGGTTCCAGGAGGACAAGTACACATAACAGCATGGTTTTCAACATTGCAAATAGCACCTTCTCCACAAGTTCCAGGAACACATGGATTTTTACATTTGTTTCTGATACAAGCTTTATTACTGGGACAATCACTGTTGAGAACACATTCAGGTCTGCAGGATACATAACCATCTCCATAATAATCAGGTAGACATACACATACACCATCTCATAATCACGAATGAGAACTTACGTTGCGATTTTGAGAAAATGAAATGAAAGCTTTACTTACGAGGTATTTTATTACATCGTATTCTTGGTTCTCCAGTAAATCCGGGTTTGCAGGAGCACACAGGACTGTGATTGATAACTCTACAGTTGGCATTCTGACCACAAGATCCAGGACATGGGTCTACACATTTCTTCTTCTACTTTTTTAAAGAACAATACTAGGGTAGAATCACACTTGTGTTATTCACTTACAACATTGAAGTAGTTGATTGATAAATAGATCGCTGATGAATGTGCGTACTTTACACAAGAGGTAGCTGAGAAAGAGTAGGAAATTAATTATACTCACGTTCAGGTGGTTTAGGATAACATCCGCTGAAAGCATCTCCAACATATCCTTGAGGACAAGTACATATCGGAGTATGATTGATAACTCGACATGCGGTGATTAATTTTTCTAGCTACACCACTATCATGTTAATTTCAAATTAATAGAACTTTATCGGGAATTTCATATTTTGCAAAAGTATGCCGTCAGTTTTGTAACGACAATATTGACTCTGATATTGGAAGTTTTCATATCTAATGAAGATCTGTATCGCAAGTTCTACTATCTGAAAATTTGGATTAGTATTATTTTTTCACTTACGAGGTATTTTGTTACAGTAGATCCTAGGATCCCCAGTGTATCCAGGCTTGCAATTACAGATCGGATTATGATTCTGAACTTTACAGTTTGCATTTTGGCCGCAAGTTCCTGGACATGGATCTACACACTTCTGGTTGTGTCCTCTTGAATAACTGGTTGTTCAGCTGCAAAACAAAAAAGAAATGTAATTATTATACATTGTTAATTGTATGGGCCTTACTTCTACTTTTTTAAAGAACAATACTAGGGTAAAATCACACTTGTGACATTCATTTACAACATTGAAGTAGTTGATTGATAAATAGATCGCTGATGAATGTGCGTACTTTACACAAGAGGTAGCTGAGAATGAGTAGGAAATTAATGATACTCACGTTCAGGTGGTTTAGGATAGCATCCGCTGAAAGCATCTCCAACATATCCTTGAGGACAAGTACATATCGGAGTATGATTGATAACTTTACATTCAGCATTGTAACCACAAGATCCTGGACATGGGTCCTGACATTTCTCGTTAATACAGGCTCTTTCATTAGAACATTCAGCGTTGGATGTGCATTCGGGCCTACAATTTGGTGGAGCTCCGAAATAGTTTGGTAAGCAAGAGCATGAAGGTGATCCTCCAATATCTCTACATTGTGAATAAGGACCACAAGGTGATGGGTAACATGGATTTGTAATGATTTCATCTTCTTGTGGAGGTGGAGATGAAGCTGAAATATAAATAAAGAATAATAGCAGGCTTTGTTGCTCGGACAATCACTGTTGAGAACACATTCTGGTCTGCACGATACATAACCATCTCCGTAGTAATCAGGTAGACATACACATACACCATCTTTACATTCTGCATTGGGCACACAGTTGCACGTATCTTCTTGAACTGGTACGGGTTCAATCGCTAGAAAATGAAACAAGAGTCAAGTAAGAAACAATAACCAAAGTAGGTTTCATTAAGTGGCATATTCCATGAACCTATACACGACGGATAAATGTTTTTTATAAGACAGCCTAAATTGCAAAAGACGGCAACAAGTGAATTGTTCTTACTTTTATTCTTCTGTTGCAAGAGAATATGTTGTCAAGCTGTCATGTAGCTCATATTGACGTCAGGGGCACACAGTTGCATGTATCTTCTTGAACTGGTACGGGCTCAATTGCTAGAAAATGAAACAAGAGTCAAGTAAGAAACAATAACCAAAGTAGGGTTCATTAAGTGGCATATTCCATGAACCTATACACGACGGATAAATGTTTTTTATAAGACAGCCTAAATTGCAAAATACGGCAACAAGTGAATTGTTCTTACTTTTATTCTTCTGTTGCAAGAGAATATGTTGTCAAGCTGTCATGTAGCTCATATTGACGTCAGGTTTGGTGGAGCTCCGATATAGTTTGGTAAGCAAGAGCATGAAGGTGATCCTCCAATATCTCTACATTGTGAATAAGGTCCACAAGGTGATGGGTAACATGGATTTGTAATGATTTCATCTTCTTGTGGAGGTGGAGATGAAGCTGAAATATAAATAAAGAATAATAAAAATTATGACAATAATTATAACGATAACAAAACGAAATATGTACCCATAATAATGTAATGAATCAAGAATATCAGTTGGAATTTTAACAATTATTAAAGAGGAGAGCAGGGATTTGAGTAAAAACTTTAAGACCATTAATATTACACTTACCAGGTATTCTTGAGCAGCGTATTTTTGGTTGACCAGTAAAACCAGGCTTGCAGGAACAAATCGGACTGTGATTGATAACTCTGATGTAATGAATCAAGAATATCAGTTGGAATTTTAACAAAGGCCTTTGCTTACTAAAGAGGAGAGCAGGGATTTGAGTAAAAAATTTAAGACCATTAAGTGTAATAACTTACCAGGTATTCTTGAGCAGCGTATTTTTGGTTGACCAGTAAAACCAGGCTTGCAGGAACAAATCGGACTGTGATTGATAACTCTGCAGTTGGCATTTTGACCACAAGATCCAGGACAAGGGTCAACACATTTCTGATTAACGCACGCTTTGTTCAATGGACAATCAGTGTTGACCGTGCATTCTGGTCTACAGGAAGGAGGACTACCGAAGTAATTCGGCAGACATGAACATACAGCTTGCTTGTTGACTTCACGACATTGACTGTTTGGTCCACAAGGTGATGGTTGACATGGGTTTGTGTACACAGGTTCATTTTGAACTGGTTGACATTGTATAAATGGACGGTACATTCTGGTCTACATGCTGGAGGAGTACCGAAGTAATTTGGCAGACATGAACATACAGCTTGCTTATTGACTTCACGACATTGACTGTTCGGTCCACAAGGTGATGGTTGACATGGGTTCGTGTACACAGGTTCATTTTGTATTGGTTTACATTGAACAAATGGACTTCCTGTGGTTCCAGGAGGACAAGTACACATCACAGCATGATTTATAACGTCACAATTGGCACCTTCACCACAAGTTCCAGAAACACATGGATTTTTACATTTGTTTCTGATACAAGCTTTGTTGCTTGGACAATCACTGTTGAGAACACATTCAGGTCTGCAGGATACATAACCATCTCCATAGAATTCTGGCAGACATACACATATTCCATCTCTACATTCTGCATTCGGTACACAGTTGCATGTGTCCTCTTGAATTGGTACTGGTTCAATGGCTGTAAAGTCGAAAAAATTGTGTTGGAAATGCAAAATGATCCACATAGAAATTATAATAACATTAATTCACAAACCTATGCGAGTTATTTTTTTTTTCTATTTTGTTATTTTGTCGAAAAATGATTAGATTAACTACTGTATAAATATTTTTAGTAGAGGAATGAATGAGAATGCTTGACGTCAGTCTGACTGATTTCAACAGATCTTATATGGAAAATATCACAGCACATTATATGGAACTCTCAAGAAGTCTTATTAAAAATGGAGCTAGGCACTTACCATTTAATTTGTCAACATTAATTCACAAACCTATGCGAGTTAATTTTTTTTTTTTTTCTATTTTGTTATTTTGTCGAAAAATGATTAGATTAACTACTGTATAAATATTTTTAGTAGAGGAATGAATGAGAATGCTTTAGTAGGCATGAATGCTCTAGTTTTAGTATGCTCTACTGAAACGTGTTAATTTATCATTTGTTATGGGTTATATGTAGCAGGAGCTTCATATTTTTTCTAAGCTTGTTATTTTCTAATCTGAAGCTTGTTAAAGTCTAATTTCAAGCTTGTTATTTTCTAGTCAGATGCTTGTTATTCTTTAACTGAAGCTGGTTCTTTTCTAACTGAATCTAGTTATGTCCTAATTGAAGCGAAATGATGGAAATGGAAGTTATGGTGATTCATAAAATGAAAATGATGGAAAATATTGCATAGAATAGAAATTACAAAGCAGAACATATTTTGGACTATTTAACCGAAAGGAGATAGATGGGAAAAAGGTAAAAGAGCAGGTAAATAAGTTTACACTTCCGAGAGTTCATTTCATGGAACACATGAATGCTATGCCGCGATTGGTCCAAAATTTGTTTACAAAACAAAGTTATAGGAATATCCTTTTAATTCTCATCTACATAATTTTCTTCCGAGTACCTATAAAAAATCTTCAAGAGTCATACAAACAGTCTCCTTGTATCGATATCCTCACTTATATTCATACTTGATTGGTTGATGAGTTTACCAATTTTGTAGACATGCCCAATTGCAAGCTTTGATTTAAATTTATTTTAGTCATTCACATTCTGATAATCAAAATTTCAAAACTGAAATATTCAAACAAATGCGGCAGGTATACATCCACAAACCTAACAAATACATCGTTTCAAAATAAGAACATCAAGTTTTGACAGAATAAGGAAAGTGACGAAATAAATCACAGAACTCACCTTCAGGTGGCTTGGGATAACACCCACTAAAACCATCACCAATATATCCTTGAGAACAAGAACATATTGGATTGTGATTGATAACTTTGCATTCAGCATTGTAACCACAAGATCCTGGACATGGGTCCTGACATTTCTCACTGATACAAGCTTCGTGACTTGGACATTCCGAATTCATCACACATTCTGGTCTACAGTTTGGTGGAGATCCAATGTAGCCAGGTCTACATGAACAAGATGGTCCACCATTGATATTTCTACATTCAGAATAAGGTCCACAAGGTGAAGGATAACATGGGTTCGTAGGAGGTTCAGGAACATCTTCTTGAGGTGGCGGTGGAGCTGGAAATGAAAGTTTTCAAGTAAGTTTTGGAATGGATTTGCTCCTTAGGCAGAACTGTTATTAGAGATATAAAATTTTGGATCCTGATTTAAAACAAATATACAGTATGAGTTGAGATAGTTTTGACACAAAAATTAACACTTACGAGGTATTCTATTACATCTGATTCGCGGTTCTCCAGTAAAGCCAGGTTTGCAGGAGCACACAGGACTATGGTTGATAACTCTGCAGTTGGCATTCTGACCACAAGATCCAGGACATGGGTCTACACATTTCTGATTAACACAAGCCTTGTCAAGTGGACAATCAGAATTGACTGTACATTCTGGTCTACAAGCTGGAGGACTACCGAAGTAATTGGGTAGACATGAACACACAGCTTGATGATTGACTTCACGGCATTGACTGTTCGGTCCACAAGGTGATGGTTGACATGGGTTTGTGTACACAGGTTCATTTTGGATAGGTTTACATTGAACAAATGGACTTCCTGTGGTTCCAGGAGGACAAGAACACATGACAGCATGATTTACAACATCACATATTGCGCCTTCACCACAAGTTCCAGGTGTACATGGATTTCTACATTTGTTTCTAATACAGGCTTTGTTTCGTGGACAATCGATATCTTCTTGTGGTGGTGGACGAGCTGCAAGATGAAAACAAAATTAAAGATATACAGCTGCCACGGAAAAAAATGCAATATTATTATTAAAATGGATTTTTGAAATATTTTAAATTGTACAAATTGAGAATGTATGATAAGAAATTAAGTGATACCATTACTTACGAGGCAAGATGAAAACAAAATTAAAGATATATACAACTGCCACGGAAAAAAATGCAATATTATTAAAATGGATTTTTGAAATATTTTAAATTGTACAAATTGAGAATGTATGATAAGAAATTAAGTGATACCATTACTTACGAGGTATTTTATTACATCGGATTCGAGGTTCTCCAGTGAAGCCAGGTTTGCAGGAGCATACAGGACTATGGTTGATAACTCTGCAGTTGGCATTCTGACCACAAGATCCAGGACATGGGTCTACACATTTCTGATTAACACAAGCCTTGTCAAGTGGACAATCAGAATTGACTGTACATTCTGGTCTACAAGCTGGAGGACTACCGAAGTAATTGGGTAGACATGAACACACAGCTTGATGATTGACTTCACGGCATTGACTGTTTGGTCCACAAGGTGATGGTTGACATGGGTTTGTGTACACAGGCTCATATTGAATAGTTTTGCATTGAACAAATGGACTTCCAGTAGTTCCCGGTGGACATGTGCACGAAACAGCATGATTTACAACATCACATATTGCTCCTTCACCACAAGTTCCAGGTGTACATGGGTTTTTACATTTGTTTCTAATACAGGCTTTGTTTCGTGGACAATCTGAGTTCTGAACACATTCTGGTCTGCAGGATACATAACCATCTCCATAGTAATCAGGTAGACACAAGCATACACCATCTCTACATTCTGCGTTTGGTACACAGTTACATGTGTCTTCTTGAATAACTGGTTCAATAGCTGTAAAAGATAAGAAGAGAAAAATAAGGATCTACTCAATGATCGAGATTGCTAACTGAATGCAAAAAAAAAAATCACGAATAATATCAACATTTTAGGTGATAACGTTTAGGTGACTTGAAACGATCGCAAAAGAAATATCGACCCACTTAAGTGAAATGTTTGCCAGATTGTCGGTAGAATATAATGTTGAAATAATTATTTAATTGATACAATAATAAAGTTAATGCCAAACTTACGTTCTGGAGGTTTGGGATAGCAGGAACTGAACGCATCTCCGATAAATCCTTCAGGACATGTACATATTGGACTATGATTGATCACTGTACAGACAGCACCATATCCACAAGAACCAAGACATGGATCAGCACATTTCTCGTTAATGCAAGCTTTGTCATATGGACATTCAGAATTCTGAATACA
This sequence comes from Diaphorina citri, assembly GCF_000475195.1. Taxonomy (NCBI): domain Eukaryota; kingdom Metazoa; phylum Arthropoda; class Insecta; order Hemiptera; family Psyllidae; genus Diaphorina; species Diaphorina citri. The sequence continues at coordinate 27,461 of NW_007377706.1, forward strand.
CTCAGGTCTGCAGTTTGGTGGGGCACCAATGTAGTTTGGTAAGCAAGAACATGATGGTGATCCATTGATGTCTCTACATTGAGCGTAAGGTCCACAAGGGGATGGAACACATGGATTTACATACTCCGGAGGAGATTCAAGAGGTCTTATGATTGATTACTGTACAGACAGCACCATATCCACAAGAACCAGGACATGGATCAATACATTTCTCTCTAATACATGCTTTGTCATACTGTACAGACAGCACCATATCCACAAGAACCAGGACATGGGTCGGCACATTTTTCGTTAATGCAAGCTTTGTCATACGGACATTCAGAATTCTGAATACATTCAGGTCTGCAGTTAGGCGGCGATCCAATATAACTTGGCAAGCAAGAGCATGATGGTGATCCATTGATGTCTCTACATTGTGAATATGGTCCACACGGTGATGGATAACATGGGTTTACAGGTTCTGGAACATCTTCTTGAGGTGGAGGCGGTGCTGAAATCATAAAAAGATAGGTCAACATGGATTTTCGAGGGTACATTCAATTTCTGAGGTACATAATTCATTTGGCGCATTATTCGGTATAAGGTATTGAACTATTAAAATATGTTAACAATTTCATTATAATTTATTATAAAATTCTAAATAAACTTACGTGGTATCCTGTTACAATATGTGAATGGATCTCCGGTGAAGCCTGCTTTACATCTGCATATAGGACTATGGTTTATAACTTTGCAGTTTGCATTTTGCCCGCATGTTCCAGGACAAGGATCAGCGCATTTTTGATTCTGACATGATTTATCAAGTGGACAATCAGAATTGACGGTACATTCTGGTCTACAAGCTGGAGGACTACCGAAGTAATTTGGCAGACATGAACATACAGCTTGATGATTGACTTCACGGCATTGACTGTTAGGTCCACAGGGTGATGGCTGGCATGGATTTGTGTACACAGGTTCATGAACAATTGGTTTGCACTGAACAAATGGACTTCCCGTTGTCCCAGGAGGACAAGTACAAGAAACGGCGTGGTTAATGACGTCACAAATAGCACCTTCTCCACAAGTTCCAGGAACACACGGATTTTTACATTTGTTTCTAATACAGGCTTTGTTTCTTGGACAGTCGGAATTTCGAATACATTCAGGTCTGCAGGATACATAACCATCTCCATAGTAATCAGGTAGGCATACACATACACCATCTCTACATTCTGCATTTGGTACACAGTTGCAGGTGTCTTCTTGAATGACTGGTTGTACAGCTGAAAGAATAAATCAACAATTATTTTCACGACCAAGTGGTTAAACTGCTGAAGGACATTAAAATTCGTTTCAAGGCAAAGGATTTTACGTATTCTTGAGAGTTCGATACGTATCGATACGACGATACGACACGGTTCGATACGAACCATGATAAAGTAAGTCTAATTAAAGCAAAGGATTGATAGGAAATCCAATTTAGATTTACCAATTAGAAAACTACTGATGGAAAAGTGGCTCAATGATATTCTGGGGAACAAAATATGTACCTATTGCTATCGTGGTAGTTAAAATACTTACGCTCAGGTGGTTTCGGATAACACCCACTGAAGGCATCGCCAATAAATCCATCAGGACAAGTACAAATTGGGGTGTGATTTATTACTTTGCACAGAGCATTGTAACCACAAGATCCTGGACATGGGTCCTGACATTTTTCGTTAATACAGGCTTTATCATTTGAGCAATCATTGTTCTGTACACATTCTGGTCTACAATTTGGTGGAGCGCCAATATAGTTTGGTAAGCAAGAGCATGATGGTGATCCACCAATATCTCTACATTGTGAATATGGTCCACAAGGTGATGGATAACATGGGTTGACAGGTTCTGGAACATCTTCTTGTGGTGGTGGACGAGCTGAAAAGAAATAATTTGTTTCATTAATGACATGTGATAAATTTTCCTAGCTACATCACTATCATGTTAATTTCAAATTAATAGAACTTTATCGGGAATTTTACATTTTGCAAAAGTATGCCGTCAGTTTTGTAACGACAATATTGACTCCGATATTGGAAGTTTTCATATCTAATGAAGATCTGTATCGCAAGTTCTACTATCTGAAAATTTGATTAGTATTAATTTTTCACTTACGAGGTATTTTGTTACAATAGATCCTGGGATCCCCAGTGTATCCAGGTTTGCAATTACAGATCGGATTATGATTCTGAACTTTACAGTTTGCATTTTGGCCGCAAGTTCCTGGACATGGATCTACACACTTCTGGTTGAAGCAAGCTTTGTTCAATGGACAATCAGTGTTAACAGTACATTCTGGTCTACATGCTGGAGGACTTCCAATGTAATTGGGCAGACATGAACATACAGCTTGCTTATTGACTTCACGGCATTGACTGTTAGGTCCACAAGGTGATGGTTGACATGGGTTTGTGTACACAGGTTCATTTTGTAGTGGTTTACATTGAACAAATGGACTTCCTGTGGTTCCAGGAGGACAAGTACACATCACAGCATGATTTATAACGTCACAATTGGCACCTATTAAACTGCTGAAGGACATTAAAATTCGTTTCAAGGGCAAAGAATTGATAGGAAATCCGATTTAGATTTACCAATTAGAAAACTACTGATGGAAAAGTGGCTCAATGATATTCTGGGGAACAAAATATGTACCTATTGCTATCGTGGATGGATTACCAATATAGTACGAGAATTGGTCAAAAACTATGAAAGCCATACATGGTATTCAGTTATGTTCATGGCGACCTTTTTTTTATGTTTTGTATTCATGTGACCAATCTCTAAAAGAGGAAGAGAATGTGAAACTATTAGAACTCAATATGTAATGCTTACCTGGTATTCTCGAACAACGTATTTTCGGCTGACCGGTAAAGCCTGGCTTGCAAGAACAAATAGGAATATGGTTGATAACTCTGCAGTTAGCATTCTGACCACACGATCCAGGACATGGGTCTACACATTTCTGATTTACACAAGCCTTGTTCAAAGGACAATCTGTATTCACAGTACATTCGGGCCTACAGGAGGGCGGACTTCCGAAGTAATTTGGTAGACAAGAACATACAGCTTGACCGTTTATTTCTCGGCATTGACTGTTACCTACATTCTGCATTTGGTACACAGTTACATGTGTCTTCTTGAATGACGGGTTGTTCAGCTAAAATGAAAGAAAAGAATATACGATTAAAATCAGGTAACAATGTCTCATTAAGATCAAAGAAAAACTAACGGAAATTTCAATGAAATTTTTTTTTTTTTTTTTTTTTTTCCATAGATTTGATAGAGGGAGCTGTAAGCTGTAACTAGTCTTATCGTCCCGAAATCGAAGAGAGAAGGAAGACAGGATAGGAGAAAGCCACCGCCATTTTTCTAATACAATGAAACAATTTTCAAACTTAAATGAATATATGCTGAAAAACACTTACGAGGAATCCTGTTACAGAAGGATAATGCATCTCCGGTGTAACCAGTTTTACATGTGCAAATAGGACTATGGTTGATTACTCTGCAGTTCGTATTTTGACCACAAGCTCCTGGGCATGGATCCACACATTTTTGATTCTGACAAGCTTTGGTCAATGGACAATCAGTATTAACAGCACATTCTGGTCTACAAGCTGGAGGACTACCGAAGTAATTTGGCAGACATGAACACACAGCTTGATGATTGACTTCACGACATTGACTGTTAGGTCCACAAGGTGATGGTTGACAAGGGTTTGTGTACACAGGTTCATGAAGAACGGGTTTACACTGAATGAATGGACTGCCAGTAGTTCCAGGAGGACAAGAACACATAACAGCATGATTTACAACATCACATATTGCGCCTTCACCACAAGTTCCAGGTGTACATGGATTTTTACATTTGTTTCTAATACAGGCTTTATTTCGTGGACAATCTGAGTTCTGAACACATTCAGGTCTGCAGGATACATAGCCATCTCCATAGTAATCAGGTAGACATACACATACATCATCTCTACATTCTGCATTTGGTACACAGTTGCAGGTATCTTCTTGTATGACCGGTTGTACAGCTGAAAGCAAAAATCATTCACATTAATTTAATTAAAGATTGTTTCCCCTTTATTTTCAAAAAATTGAAGCTGACTGAATTAAGGGATGAAATGAAATGCAACTCTATAGCTGTAGGGCTGGTTTAAAAGTAAGTAGTAATATACCTTAAGGTGTAACAACTTACGTTCTGGAGGTTTGGGATAGCAGGAACTGAAAGCATCTCCAACGTATCCTTCAGGACAAGTACAGATTGGACTATGATTGATCACTGTACAGATAGCACCATATCCACAAGAGCCAGGACATGGATCAACACATTTTTCTCTAATACAGGCTTTGTCATATGGACATTCCGAATTTTGTAAACATTCCGGTTTGCAGTTTGGTGGAGCTCCAATATAATTTGGCATAAAAGATATGTAAGGGTTAGGGATATCGCGTGCTGTATGGACATAGTATCACAGCAGAACAGACAAAGTGGACATACCAAGAAATTTCCGACAAAGTGGACATACCAAGAAATTCCCGCGGGAGACCTGCGTCAGATTTTTCCGTTGAAGTTTAGTGAACTACGAGTATCTGTACGATCTACGTATCATAACACAACGCAAATATACTTACGAGGTATTCGGGAGCATCTAATGCGAGGTTCTCCAGTAAAGCCAGGTTTGCAGGAGCACACAGGACTATGATTGATAACTCTGCAGTTGGCATTCTGACCACAAGATCCAGGACATGGGTCTACACATTTCTGATTAACACAAGCCTTGTCAAGTGGACAATCAGAGTTGACAGTACATTCAGGTCTACAAGCTGGGGGACTACCGAAGTAATTTGGCAGACATGAACACACAGCTTGATGATTGACTTCACGGCATTGACTGTTCGGTCCACAAGGTGATGGTTGACATGGGTTTGTGTACACAGGCTCATATTGCACAGTTTTACATTGCATAAATGGACTTCCTGTGGTTCCAGGAGGACATGTGCACATCACAACGTGATTAAACACTTCACAGATAGCACCTTCTCCACAAGTTCCAGGTGTACATGGGTTTTTACATTTGTTCCTGATACAAGCTTTATTACGTGGACAATCAGAATTTTGTACACATTCAGGTCTACAGGATACATAGCCATCTCCATAGTAATTAGGTAGACATACACATACACCATCTCTACATTCTGCATTTGGTACACAATTGCAGGTGTCTTCTTCAATGGGAGTGGCTTGAGCAGCTGAAAAAGAAAACAATTTCATAATAACAATGGTTGAACATAGTACTCACATACCTATTTGAAGAAAATATCGAACTTACAAATGTAAAATTTTAGGCGAGTTGTCGCATAAATAATCAGTAACACTTATAGTCAGTTCTTCAAGTAACTTACATTTTAAAGTTAATGCCATACTTACGTTCTGGAGGTTTTGGATAGCAGGAACTAAACGCATCTCCAAAGTATCCTTCAGGACATGTACATATTGGACTATGATTGATCACTGTACAGACAGCACCATATCCACAAGAACCAGGACATGGATCGATACATTTCTCTCTGATACATGCTTTGTCATATGGACATTCTGAGTTCTGAATACATTCAGGTCTACAGTTAGGCGGTGATCCAATATAACTAGGCAAACAAGAGCATGATGGTGATCCATTGATGTCTCTACATTGAGAGTATGGTCCACACGGTGATGGAATACATGGGTTCACATACTCTGGGACGTCTTGTTGAGGTGGTGGAGGCGCTAGGGAAACAAAAAAGATGTTATCGTTAGTGATACGCCGATGGAAAATAATGAACACTGTTATAATGTTACGTTTATTTAAATTCCGGTTTACGATTTGTCCCTGGATTCGTAATCATTAGGATAACAGAGAAAGGATTTGTTGGGATTTGAAAGCAGTTAGATTCAAGAATAATTCTTGTTGTATACTATGACAGGAATACTTACGTGGTAGTCTACTGCACCGTGTCAGAGGGTCTCCGGTATAGCCAGATTTACATGTGCAAATAGGACTATGGTTGATAACTCTGCAGTTGGCATTCTGTCCACAAGTTCCAGGACAAGGATCAACACACTTCTGATTCTGACAAGCTTTATTCAAAGGACAATCAGAGTTGACAGTACATTCTGGTCTACATGCTGGAGGAGTACCGAAGTAATTTGGCAGACATGAACATACAGCTTGTTTATTGACTTCGCGGCATTGACTGTTTGGTCCACAAGGTGATGGTTGACATGGGTTTGTGTACACAGGCTCATATTGAATAAGTTTACATTGTATAAATGGACTTCCAGTTGTTCCAGGAGGACAAGTACACATAACTACATGATTGATGACATCACAAATAGCACCTTCGCCACAAGTTCCAGGAACACATGGATTTTTACATTTGTTTCGGATACAAGCTTTGTTGCTTGGGCAATCACTGTTGAGAACACATTCTGGTCTGCAGGATTCTACATTCTGCATTTGGTACACAGTTACATGTGTCTTCTTGAATGACGGGTTGTTCAGCTGAAATGAAAGAAAATAATATACGATTAAAATCAGGTAACAATGTCTCATTAAGATCAAAGAAAAACTAACGGAAATTTCAATGAAATACGTACAAAAGCAAAAAACGTCATCTCTGTCAGATCAGGATAAGCAGTAATATCAATGCAAATGAATTAGTAAAACTTACGTTCTGGTGGTTTAGGATAGCATCCGCTGAAAGCATCTCCAACAAATCCTTGAGGACAAGTACATATCGGAGTATGGTTGATAACTTTGCATTCAGCATTGTAACCACAAGATCCTGGACATGGGTCCTGACATTTCTCATTGATACAAGCTTCATGACTTGGACATTCCGAATTCATTACACATTCTGGTCTACAGTTTGGTGGAGATCCAATATAGCCAGGTCTACATGAACAAGATGGTCCTCCGTTGATATTTCTACATTCAGAATAAGGTCCACAAGGTGATGGATAACATGGGTTGGCAGGAGGTTCAGGAACATCTTCTTGAGGTGGTGGTGGAGCTGAAAATAAACGTTCAAGAGACTATGTAGGAAAAATCGGGCCTATTATTTTTTCCTAATATTTTTCTCTCCCAAAAAATTTCACTCCTCAATACATTTTCAACTGTTCATATTTTATATTACGCTTACTGGGTTTTCAGAATAGAAATCCCATATACATAATTATGTACTTACGAGGTATTCGGGAGCATCTAATGAGTTCAAGAGACTATGTAGGAAAAATCGGGCTTATTATTTTTTCCTAATATTTATCTCTCTCAAAAAATTTCATTCCTCAATACATTTTCAACTGTTTATATTTTATATTACGCTTACTGGGTTTTCAGAATAGAAATCCCATATACATAATTATGTACTTACGAGGTATTCGGGAGCATCTAATGCGAGGTTCTCCAGTGAAGCCAGGTTTGCAGGAGCACACAGGACTATGATTGATAACTCTGCAGTTGGCATTCTGACCACAAGATCCAGGACATGGGTCTACACATTTCTGATTAATACAAGCCTTGTCAAGTAAACAATCAGAGTTGACAGTACATTCAGGTCTACAAGCTGGGGGACTACCGAAGTAATTTGGTAGACATGAACACACAGCTTGATGATTGACTTCACGGCATTGACTGTTTGGTCACAAATGGACTTCCCGTAGTTCCAGGAGGGCAAGTGCACATGACAGCATGATTGACTACATCACATATTGCGCCTTCACCACAAGTTCCAGGAACACATGGGTTTTTACATTTGTTTCTGATGCAAGCTTTGTTACTAGGGCAATCACTGTTGAGAACACATTCAGGTCTGCAGGATACATAACCATCTCCATAGTAATCAGGTAGGCATACACATACACCATCTCTACATTCTGCATTTTGTACAGCAAATGGACTTCCCGTAGTTCCAGGAGGACAAGTGCACATGACAGCATGATTGACTACATCACATATTGCGCCTTCACCACACGTTCCGCGTACACATGGGTTTTTACATTTGTTTCTGATACAAGCTTTATTACTAGGGCAATCACTGTTGAGAACACATTCAGGTCTGCAGGATACATAACCATCTCCATAGTAATCTGGTAGACATACACATACACCATCTCTACATTCTGCGTTTTGTACACAGTTACAAGTGTCCTCTTGAATAACTGGTTGAACAGCTGAAACAATAATGGATAGTTGTTTAGTAAGATCTTCAAGTGTGTACACAGTTACAAGTGTCCTCTTGAATAACTGGTTGAACAGCTGAAACAATAATGGATAGTTGTTTAGTAAGATCTTCAAGTGAATTTCGAACTACAATCTTGAAGTAAATTTCAATATTGCTATAATTATTTCAAATAGCATGTGAAAATTTGGTATAAACTTACGTTCAGGTGGTTTGGGATAGCATCCGCTGAAAGCATCTCCAACATATCCTTGAGGACAAGTACATATCGGAGTATGATTGATAACTTTACATTCAGCATTGTCTGAAAATTTGGTATAAACTTACGTTCAGGTGGTTTAGGATAACATCCGCTGAAAGCATCTCCAACATATCCTTGAGGACAAGTACATATCGGAGTATGATTGATAACTTTACATTCAGCATTGTAACCACAAGATCCTGGACATGGGTCCTGACATTTCTCGTTAATACAGGCTCTTTCATTAGAACATTCAGCGTTGGAAGTGCATTCGGGCCTACAATTTGGTGGAGCTCCAATATGGTTTGGTAAGCAAGAGCATGAAGGTGATCCACCAATATCTCTACATTGTGAATAAGGACCACAAGGTGATGGGTAACATGGATTTGTAATCATTAGAACATTCTGCGTTAGACGTACATTCGGGCCTACAATTTGGTGGAGATCCAATGTAGTTTGGTAAGCAAGAGCATGAAGGTGATCCACCAATATCTCTACATTGTGAATAAGGACCACAAGGTGATGGGTAACATGGATTTGTAATAATTTCATCTTCTTGTGGAGGTGGAGTCGCAGCTGAAACAGAAATGCATTACCAAGCAATCGGAATTCTGAACACATTCAGGTCTGCAGGATACATAACCATCTCCATAGTAATCAGGTAGGCATACACATACACCACCTCTACATTCTGAATTTGGTACACAGTTGCAGGTGTCTTCTTGAATGACTGGTTGTACAGCTGAAAGAATAAATCAACAATTATTTTCACGACCAAGTGGTTAAACTGCTGAAGGACATTAAAATTCGTTTCAAGGGCAAAGAATTGATAGGAAATCCGATTTAGATTTACCAATTAGAAAACTACTGATGGAAAAGTGGCTCAATGATATTCTGGGGAACAAAATATGTACCTATTGCTATCGTGGTAGTTAAAATACTTACGCTCAGGTGGTTTCGGATAACACCCACTGAAGGCATCGCCAATAAATCCATCAGGACAAGTACAAATTGGGGTGTGATTTATTACTTTGCACAGAGCATTGTAACCACAAGATCCTGGACATGGGTCCTGACATTTTTCGTTAATACAGGCTTTATCATTTGAGCAATCATTGTTCTGTACACATTCTGATTACAAGTGTCTTCCTGAACAACTGGTTGTTCGGCTGTAACAAAAACCAGATTTATTTAGTTATTTCTTTGAATCACTTTTAAAATGATACTATCTAAAATATAGATGTTACTTCGAATCGCCTACAGAACATTTAGACAAATCATGATAAAGTAAATAATGACAGAAACACAGAGTTGTATTAGGTACATGGGAAACTTACGTTCAGGTGGTTTGGGATAACATCCATTGAATGCGTCGCCAGTATACCCTACAGAACATTTAGACAAATCATGATAAAGTAAATAGTGACAGAAACACAGAGTTGTATTAGGTACATGGGAAACTTACGTTCAGGTGGTTTGGGATAACATCCATTGAATGCGTCGCCAGTATATCCCTCAGGACATGTACATATCGGCGTGTGATTGATAACTTTGCAATCAGCATTGTAACCACAAGATCCTGGACATGGGTCCTGACATTTCTCAATCATACAAGCTTTGTCGTAAGAGCATTCTGAGTTCTGAATACATTCTGGTCTACAGATTGGCGGAGCTCCAATGTAGCCAGGTCTACAGGAACAAGATGGTCCACCATTGATATTTCTACATTCGGAATAAGGTCCACAAGGTGATGGAATACATGGATTGGTAGGAGGTTCTGGGACATCTTCCTGAGGTGGAGGACGTGCTGAAAAATTGAAACAATAACATATGTATGAATGGAATTGAAACTTTTGGAGATATATCAATGCATGAAAGTCTATGATTCTTAGAAACCGTCGCGTCGCCCTGTATTAAACAATAATAAACAAAGCTACACTGGAATTACTGATATTTTATAATCGCAATTTTCATCATGATTTAGCAATATAATTTCGTAGCCTATGAAGGTTACGACAAAAGCACTTACGTGGTATTCTATTACATCTGATTCGCGGTTCTCCAGTAAAGCCAGGTTTGCAGGAGCATACAGGACTATGGTTGATAACTCTGCAGTTGGCATTCTGACCACAAGATCCAGGACATGGGTCAATGCATTTTTGATTAACACAAGCTTTATCAAGTGGACAATCAGTGTTCACAGTACATTCTGGTCTACATGCTGGAGGAGCAGACATGAACATACAGCTTGCTTACTGACTTCACGACATTGACTGTTTGGTCCACAAGGTGATGGTTGACATGGGTTTGTGTACACAGGTTCATGAAGAACGGGTTTACACTGAATGAATGGACTGCCAGTAGTTCCAGGAGGACAAGAACACATAACAGCATGATTTACAACATCACATATTGCGCCTTCACCACAAGTTCCAGGTGTACATGGATTTTTACATTTATTTCTAATACAGGCTTTATTTCGTGAACAATCTGAGTTTTGCACACATTCAGGCCTGCAGGATACATAACCATCTCCATAGTAATCTGGTAGACATACACATACACCATCTCTACATTCTGCATTTGGTACACAGTTGCAGGTATCTTCTTGTATGACCGGTTGTACAGCTGAAAGCAAAAATCATTCACATTAATTTAATTAAAGATTGTTTCCCCTTTATTTTCAAAAAAATTGAAGCTGACTGAATTAAGGGATGAAATGAAATGCAACTCTATAGCTGTAGGGCTGGTTTAAAAGTCAGTAGTAATATATTTTAACACATATTTAAGGTGTAACAACTCACGTTCTGGAGGTTTGGGATAGCAGGAACTGAAAGCATCTCCAACGTATCCTTCAGGACAAGTACATATTGGACTATGATTGATCACTGTACAGACAGCACCATATCCACAAGAGCCAGGACATGGATCAACACATTTCTCTCTAATACAGGCTTTGTCATATGGACATTCCGAATTTTGTAAACATTCCGGTTTGCAGTTTGGTGGAGCTCCAATATAATTTGGCAAGCAAGAGCATGAAGGTGATCCGTTGATGTCTCTACATTGTGAATATGGTCCACAAGGTGATGGATAACATGGGTTGACAGGTTCTGGAACATCTTCTTGTGGTGGAGGTCGTGCTGAAAAGCAAAACAAAATTACAAGGTTAATAACATAGTTTATCTTTTACAGAAACATTAGGAGACAAAAACATAAAAGTACAGAGAAAAGAAGATGTACATAGAGTAAAAGGAGTATGGGGGGAAAATGCAGGAACAAAGAAAAAAGAAAATACTCCAAAAAAGGGGCTACATGAAAGATATAGACAAAAGGAATAATACTGACAGGAAAGTGAAGAAAAAGAATGAAGAATGGGTATGCAATACACTAATAGTGCATTTATTTACATAAAACAAACAATTGCCATAATGCAATGGAGAATAAATTGCAAAATATGATAAGATGCAACAATACAATGAAACGAAAGAAGACAGTACACTAATGTGTGATGTAGGTACAAATAGCATTCAATGATACTGTGCAAAGAACATCTTTGAAAATGTGGAGAATAAACGTAAATAATAATATTCTTAGATCAAGTAGTCACAAACAGCACCTTCGCCACAAGTTCCAGGAACACATGGATTTTTACATTTGTTTCGGATACAAGCTTTGTTGCTTGGACAATCACTGTTGAGAACACATTCAGGTCTGCAGGATACATAACCATCTCCATAGTAATCAGGTAGACATACACATACACCATCTTTGCAGTCTGCATTTGGAGCACAATTACAAGTGTCTTCTTGAACAACTGGTTGTTCAGCTGAAAAGGAAAAGATAGAACAGTGGTTATGAAACGGTAAGAATCACAAATAGCACCTTCGCCACAAGTTCCAGGAACACATGGATTTTTACATTTGTTTCGGATACAAGCTTTGTTGCTTGGGCAATCACTGTTGAGAACACATTCTGGTCTGCAGGATACATAACCATCTCCGTAGTAATCAGGTAGACATACACATACACCATCTTTGCAGTCTGCGTTTGGAGCACAATTACAAGTGTCTTCTTGAACAACTGGTTGTTCAGCTGAAAAGGAAAAGATAGAACAGTGGTTATGAAACGGTAAGAAAAAATATTTGAGGAAAATTAATTATTCATAAAAAAACGTATTTTTTTTTTTCTTTTTTTATGAACCAGAGTCTAACACAGATACTCATGGAAATGTAGATTTATACAGATTAAATAGCAGACAAAGAGTAGGAAACTTACGTTCAGGTGGTTTAGGATAACATCCGCTGAAAGCATCTCCAACATATCCTTGAGGACAAGTACATATCGGAGTATGATTGATAACTTTACATTCAGCATTGTAACCACAAGATCCTGGACATGGGTCCTGACATTTCTCATTGATACAAGCTTCATGACTTGGACATTCCGAATTCATCACACATTCTGGTCTACAGTTTGGTGGAGCTCCAATATAGTTCGGTAAGCAAGAACATGATGGTGATCCACCAATATCTCTACATTGTGAATATGGTCCACAAGGTGATGGATAACATGGATTGACAGGTTCTGGGACATCTTCTTGTGGTGGAGGTGGTCGTGCTGGAGAGAAAACATCATTAGTAAATTAGATAAATAAATTTTGTCAGTATTTTATAGTTTTGCCATAGTATGATTTTTTAATAACTAGAAACAACTTTATGAGTAACAAAAACACATGATTTAAGAGTAGCAAAACTTCACAACAGTAGAAAAGGGAACTTACTTGGTGGTATTTTGTGACATCTGAACACCGGATCGCCAGTATACCCAGGTCTGCACGTACACAATGGACCGTGATTGATAAGTTTGCAATTGGCGTTTTGACCACACCTGCCCGGGCATGGATCTACACATTCCGCAAAGTCCATATATTTTTTTAACTCCGTCTTTCCTGTCTATCTCTCTTCCTTTTTTACCAACCCTTGGTCTATTGCCACCAAAAAGAGGTCCATGTTTGTCACAAAGAGGACTTTATAAGCCCATGACAACATATTACAAAGAAAAATAAATTATTTAATTTAAAGCGCTTTAACACTACGGAAAGTAGGTCGTTCACGCTATTAATTTTTAGTCTAATGTGTTGGTCTCAGTTGTTTCAAATGTCGAAATATTTGATCATTTCACTATTTCCCCCTGATGTATAGGTATGGGTATAGGTGTGTTTTATTTGGTATCAATTTTTTTACAAAGAATTTCTTATCCTAAGCTTAATCTAAATAATGTAGTCAGCTAATTTTTCTTTTTGTCTTAAAAAAGTAACATTGAAAATTGGGTTCCATCCCGTGAATTATTAAAATTAAATTAAATCACATCTTCTTGTGGTGGAGGTGGTCGTGCTGGAGAGAAAACATCGTTAGTAAATTAGATAAATAAATTTTGTCAGTATTTTACATAGTTTTGCCATAGTATGATTTTTTAATAACTAGAAACAACTTTATGAGTAACAAAAACACATGATTTAAGGGTAGCAAAATTTCACAACAGTAGAAAAGGGAACTTACTTGGTGGTATTTTGTGACATCTGAACACCGGATCGCCAGTATAGCCAGGTCTGCACGTACACAATGGACCGTGATTGATAACTTTGCAATTGGCGTTTTGACCACACCTGCCCGGGCATGGATCTACACATTTCTGATTGACACAAGCCTTATCCAGAGGACATTCTTCATTGACCACACACTCCGGTTTACAATAGGGCGGACTGCCTACATAGGAGGGTAGACATGAGCAGACAGACTGGCCGTTTACAGCGCGACATTGACTGTTGGGACCACAGGGCGAAGGCTGGCACGGGTCTGAGGGTACAGTTTCGATAGCTGGAAAAAGTTGACGAATTGAATTATTATTGGGATTTTGATAAAATTAGTGACAACCCACAGATATTCATAGTACTTTGGTACTTCGAAAAGGATATACTTGATAGTAATGTGTAATCAAGAAAAATAAATATAAGTTTCTTCTTCTTCTTCTTCCTAGCCTTTTCCTAATTAAATACCTAGGGTCAGCGTTTCTTGTCAGTCTAAAATAGGTATGGGATGGGTGTATAAAATAACTCTACTTCATGGATCGAATGAGATAAGATAGGAAATCAAACTTTATTTATTTATTTATTTATTTATTATGGGACTGGTTGCTCCTCTCCCAAGAGAGTATGCAATTAACACTGCGACCTCTGTAGATCTACACAATCCTAAAATCCAATGTTTACCTACCATGCTGGCACCGGTCGCTATGCGCATTTATATGTCATAGCTACTCATTTTCCTCACGAGGCATTGAAAACAAATAAAGAGGTAATTTAAAAGTTGACACGTTACCAGCAATGAATACATAAATGAAGGGGCAACTTACGAGGCAGCGGGTAGCATTGTCTGAACGGGTCTCCTGTATTACCAGGAGGACATGAGCATATCGGATTGTGATTGACGACCTGTAACCGAAATGTGACGGGTATGTTAGAATAAGT
>NW_007377706.1:42496-62311 GCF_000475195.1 Diaphorina citri
TAATGTTGAAGTCACCCATCCATTTATTGGCCTTCCTCGGCGTAGCTTAACATAGGTAACGCTAAAACCGGTCTTAAATGATCGACAGTGTTATCTAAAACTTTCTCGCTTTGAGTTCATAGGTCGTCGCGACAAATTTCGAGATCAGAGCTCATTTGTGTGAGAAAATGTGAAGAAACTTTCTCGCTTTGAGTTCATAGGTCGTCGCGACAAATTTCAAGATCAGAGCTCATTTGTGTGAGAAAATGTGGAAAAAAAAAAAAATCCTAAAAACCAGTTTTTTTGGTTTTTTGGCTTTATGGTTCTCTGGACAAAATTTGCACCACCATTTAAAAAAAACCTCCCAAAACCAGTTTTTTTGGTTTTTTGACTTTATGGTTTTCTGGACAAAATTTGCACCACCACTTTCGTGTTCCTGGTAAAAAGACCTTTATAAATTAAATAGAAATAAGAAAGTTACAAACCTATGTAGTT
Organism: Diaphorina citri; assembly: GCF_000475195.1. NCBI lineage: Eukaryota > Metazoa > Arthropoda > Insecta > Hemiptera > Psyllidae > Diaphorina > Diaphorina citri. The sequence continues at coordinate 42,971 of NW_007377706.1, forward strand.
AGCAAGACAAGAGCAGGCAGCAGTCTCGCCTCTCACTTCACACTGAGCGTTTGGACCACAAGGTGATGGCTGACAAGGGTTGACAGGACGTGGAGGCGGTTCGGGTGGTGAAGCTGACATCAGAATACAAAGGGTTAATAATGCACAATTGGACATTGTTGGGTTAAAACCTTACGGAATAAATTCTCTTCAATACCTACATCGTTTTTAACAACTATCCGAGGAAATCTAATGGTTAATGATCAATGAGTGCAGATTACTTTAGTTATTACTTACGGAATAAATTCTCTTGGTACTTGTGCAGAAGTCACGTCCGTGGAATATTGCTACCAAAGGAACTGGCACAAACGAGCAGTGACCCTGGTTATTATAGGGTTAGGTTAAACGCAAGAAGGAGTTTTCACAATTAGCCTCTTGGTTTGACTTGGTACGATTAAGTCAATGAAGCACTTTGATGGTTTAGGTTCGATTGTGGTTCCGGGCATTGAAAACAAATAAAGAGGTAATTTAAAAGTTAACACGATTGTGGTTCCGGACATTGAAAACAAATAAAGAGGTAATTTAAAAGTTAATAGGGTTAGGTTAAATACAAAAAGGAGCTTTTCTTTTCCATGGACGTGAATTCTGCATAATTACCATTCTCTTCAATACCTACATCGTTTTTAACAACTATCCGAGGAAATCTAATGGTTAATGATCAATGAGTGCAGATTACTTTAGTTATTGGCAAACCAGGTAAGAATACGAGATCTTACAACGTGAACCGTATTTCTTGATAGAAATACCCACTAATTGCAGGGACTCTTGGTTTGACCTGGTACGATTAAGTCAATGAAGCAATTTGATGGTTTAGGTTCGATTGTGGTTCCGGGCATTGAAAACAAATAATGTAAATGTAAATGCAGTTTCTTTGTGTTATTATGTCACAACTTTGGTGCTCACTGCAGCATAGTAGGATTTTCCCAATATCTCAATAATCCTAAAATTCAATGTTTGCCTACCTACCATGCTGGCACCGGTCGCTATGCGCATTTATATGTCATAGCTACTCATTTCCCTCACGAGGCTGAGTGGGCCCCGCAACAGCCCACGGAATCAATTATTTGCATGATACAATTTTTCTTGACACCGCCGGGAATCGAACCCAGGTCTCCCGCGTGCAAGGCGAGCGCAGTGACCACTACGCCATGGGAGCTGACAAAACAAATAAAGAAGAGGTAATTTAAAAGTTGACACGTTACCAGCAATGAATACATAAATGAAGGGGCAACTTACGAGGCAGCGGGTAGCATTGTCTGAACGGGTCTCCTGTATTACCAGGAGGACATGAGCATATCGGATTGTGATTGACGACCTGTAACCGAAATGTGACGGGTATGTTAGAATAAGTAAATACAGCGACAAGTAGATACATGGCTTGAATAGTTGAATCATCAGCGAGCTTCGTAAACATCAATTCTTTACATATATATTTGCGGATGTGTCACATTTACTCTAATGGGAACGAAAAACTACACCTCAAAAGTAATTTGCTACGAAATCAAATACATATTAGCTTTTAATTCTCACTAAAAAGTCAAAATGGATTATCATTATTATTTTTTTTCTCTCAGGAAATTGTAATACTATTATTATACTACTTTCAAATATGAAATGTATGCTCCTGTGTACCTCTTATTTATGCTGTTTTGAAACACACTTACTATCTTTGGCAACAATAATTCCTCATGTAAAATTTTGCGCACCCTCGAATTTTCATTTGATTAGTGAATCAGTGATTTGAATGTGATCACCATTGTCATTGATAACTTCTCACTATTTTGTAAAACCAAATTCTGATCTTTTGTCTAAACATCGGGAGTCCAGGTAAACTCACTTACATACTATGATAGTCAACAATAACTTCGAAATAAAATTTTTGCATTGTCACCTGAAATTATCAGGTGATAATGAAATATGAAATAAAAAAATACCAATATGAAATAAATAAATAAATAAATATAGGTAAATATTCACTAAACAAATTAAATTATTTTAATAATATCTCCTCATTAAATCTTTAGTGTCCAAATTATGATGTACCCACATACTTTCAAGTCATCAATAATTTCTCAGTATTTTATAACTCTCGTATTTTTTCCGAAGATAATATCCTCAAGATAGCCCTCCGAAACGTGAATTTAGTTAAACTCACTTTACTATGATTGTCAACAATCGAATTCACTCCCGCCAGGTCACTTACCTTGCACTTAGCGTTCACACCACAGCTTCCTTCCTGGCACGGGTCCTTACACTTCTGTCCTATACAGGCCAGTGTGAGCGGACATTCGGCGCTGGTCACACATTCTGGCCGGCACGATGGCGGCGACCCCTGGAGGCCGGGTAGACAGGAACAGACGGCCTGGCCGTTTATAACGCGGCACTGAGCGTTCGGGCCGCATACGGCGAACGGATTGGCGCACGGGTCCGTGGGAGTGGCTGTAACACGAGAAAATTAGAAGCTGTGATAGTACGTTGAGCAGATATCGAAATGGCGGCGACCCCTGGAGGCCGGGTAGACAGGAACAGACGGCCTGGCCGTTTATCACGCGGCACTGAGCGTTCGGGCCGCACACGGCGAACGGATTGGCGCACGGGTCCGTGGGAGTGGCTGTAACACGAGAAAATTAGAAGCTGTGATAGTACGTTGAGCAGATATCGAAACGATTAGAAGAAGCATGCGGGGATAGTACGTTGAATCCAACAGTTCCCAATGGATCACTGAAGCAACGTTACGCGTGGTTAGTATCCGGATGGGTGAACATCTGGGCAATCGCAAGTTGCTGGTTCTTCCTGGTCCCAAGACCCACACACGACAATTGAGTCGTGTGTGGTGGAAACACTCTCATTTATATTACATTGCCTCCAGGACATTTTGTGTCGTTCGAAAAAAAAAAAAAATCGTGTCGTGTGTAGTGGTAACAGACATTCGGATAAAAATCGGATGCAACTCAAAAATAGGAACGGGCCTTTAAGTATTGAGAAAACCAACGAACTCGTCACTCACCTAGTACAGGCTGTACGGGGCGGCACGCCACAAACGCATCCCCGGCGGTCCCCGCCGGACAGGAACAGGTGGGTATATGATTTATCACGTCACATTGGGCGCCCTGACCGCACGTTCCCGGGCACGGGTCGACACAGCGCTGGTTAATACACGCCTTAGACCGAGGGCAGTCGGAGTTCATCGTGCATTCGGGCCGACAGCCGACGTACGGGTCACCCTGGTAGTTGTCATGGCAACGACAGACGCCGCCGGTGCAGTGGGTGTTGGCCCCGCAGGCGGCGCACGTATGATAGTCAACAATAACTTCGAAATAAAATTTTTGCATTGTCACCTGAAATTATCAGGTGATAATGAAATAGGAAATAAAAAAAATACCAATATGAAATAAATAAATAGGTAAATATTCACTAAACAAATTAAATTATTTTAATAATATCTCCTCATTAAATCTTTAGTGTCCAAGTTATGATGTACCCACATACTTTCAAGTCATCAATAATTTCTCAGTATTTTATAACTCTCGTATTTTTTCCGAAGATAATATCCTCAAGATAGCCCTCCGAAACGTGAATTTAGTTAAACTCACTTTACTATGATTGTCAACAATCGAATTCACTCCCGCCAGGTCACTTACCTTGCACTTAGCGTTCACACCACAGCTTCCTTCCTGGCACGGGTCCTTACACTTCTGTCCTATACAGGCCAGTGTGAGCGGACATTCGGCGCTGGTCACACATTCTGGCCGGCACAATGGCGGCGACCCCTGGAGGCCGGGTAGACAGGAACAGACGGCCTGGCCGTTTATCACGCGGCACTGAGCGTTCGGGCCGCACACGGCGAACGGATTGGCGCACGGGTCCGTGGGAGTGGCTGTAACACGAGAAAATTAGAAGCTGTGATAGTACGTTGAGCAGATATCGAAACGATTAGAAGAAGCATGCGGGGATAGTACGTTGAATCCAACAGTTCCCAATGGATCACTGAAGCAACGTTACGCGTGGTTAGTATCCGGATGGGTGAACATCTGGGCAATCGCAAGTTGCTGGTTCTTCCTGGTCCCAAGACCCACACACGACAATTGAGTCGTGTGTGGTGGAAACACTCTCATTTAAATTACATTGCCTCCAGGACATTTTGTGTCGTTCGAAAAAAAAAAAAAATCGTGTCGTGTGTAGTGGTAACAGACATAAAAATCGGATGCAACTCAATAATAGGAACGGGCCTTTAAGTATTGAGAAAACCAACGAACTCGTCACTCACCTAGTACAGGCTGTACGGGGCGGCACGCCACAAACGCATCCCCGGCGGTCCCCGCCGGACAGGAACAGGTGGGTATATGATTTATCACGTCACATTGGGCGCCCTGACCGCACGTTCCCGGGCACGGGTCGACACAGCGCTGGTTAATACACGCCTTAGATCGGGTGCAGTCGGAGTTCATCGTGCATTCGGGCCGACAGCCGACGTAGGGGTCACCCTGGTAGTTGTCATGGCAACGACAGACGCCGCCGGTGCAGTGGGTGTTGGCCCCGCAGGCGGCGCACGGGTCTATGTCTTGCGGCGTGGGCGGGGGCGGTTGAACTGGGGGGGAGAAGAATGAGAGGTTAGATTAGAACATGGTATTTATTTGAACGAAAAGAGCCAAAAATTTTTAACTTTTTTTAAGCCTGGGGCCTGGGAACAACAGATTCATCTTGAAATATGTGTTAAACTAAAAACTTTTTTTTATTATTATTATTCCTCCTCCTCGAAAAAAATCCTTTGACCTTAACTACTTTAGACAACTTCTACTGTCCACAATGTCGTATAGTGTGGAAAAACTTTAAGCTTGGATTTCATCGATACTTTTTCAGTCCCTAGGGCCTAGAAGCTAGAAGGCCTGTTAAGCTCACAGACCTCCTGTAAACAGGCTCTTAGGAGCTAAAAATATAAACCGTAAAATACGCTAGATTTCACAATACGGTTGGGTGGGAGAGTTCACTAAGTGAGAATCCAGTATTATATTGACTACGTACCTATTATTTGCGAGCATTGTGTGAACGGATCTCCAGTGAAGCCGGGTACACACGAGCACACCGGTATGATTATTACTATTATTATTATTCCTCCTCCTCGAAAAAAATCCTTTGACCTTAACTACTTTAGACAATTTCTACTGTCCACAATGTCGTATAGTGTGGAAAAACTTTAAGCTTGGATTTCATCGATACTTGTTCAGTCCCTAGGGCCTAGAAGCTAGAAGGCCTGTTAAGCTAACAGATCTCCTGTAAACAGGCTCTTAGGAGCTAAAAATGTCGGTGAGACCCACAAAAGGGAATTAAACCATAAAATACGCTAGATTTCACAATACGGTTGGGTGGGAGAGTTCACTAAGTGAGAATCCTGTATTATATTGACTACGTACCTATTATTTGCGAGCATTGTGTGAACGGATCTCCAGTGAAGCCGGGTACACACGAGCACACCGGTATGTGATTCTGCACCCTACAATCTGCCTGATATCCGCAGCTACCCGGACACGGGTCCCTACATTTCTCCGATATACACGCCTGCGTCGGGCCGCAATCCGTGTTGACGAGACACTCGGGCCGACAATTGGGCGGCTGGCCGATGTAGTTGGGCCGACAAGAGCAGGACGGGCCGCCGTTGATGACCCGACACTCGGAGTTAGGGCCGCACGGGGAGGGGAGGCATGGGTTTTGCGGCGTGGGCGGTTCTTCTGTCGGTGGTAACACTGGGGGTGCTGGAAGGATGGAAAGGGGACGAGGTTAGTAATTTGTTATTTAAGTATCTCAACCGCAGAGTAATTTGAACTATAAATCATGGAGAACTATAAATCGCCTCAGAGTGCCTAGGTGCAAGTCAAATCTTCAGAGGTGGGGTCTCCTAGCTGAGAAAGAAGATGTTCTGTGTGAATGCGGCGCTGTACGTACAAGATCCTGATCACTTGCTAGTCTGCCCTAACATAAACCACCCTATTACTCATGTTGTTGACCTTCTTGACGCAAATGAACGTGCAATAGCTGTAGCGAATCATTGGAGAACTTAAGTAACTCGAGCAGAACACGGAAAGAAAGTAATTATTAAGCTACCGAAATCACTACCTATGTACCTACCTAATTTGTTTAATATTCAGTTTATTGGGGATGGAAAGGGGACGAGGTTAGTAATTTGTTATTTAAGTATCTCAACCGCAGAGTAATTTGTTAACATGGAGAACTATAAATCGCCTCAGAGTAGGAGTGCCTAGGTGCAAGACAAATCTTCAGAGGTGGGGTCTCTCTCCTAGCTGAGAAAGAAGATGTTCTGTGTGAATGCGGCGCTGTACAAGATCCTGATCACTTGCTAGTCTGCCCTAACATAAACCACCCTATTACTTATGTTGTTGACCTTCTTGACGCAAATGAACGTGCAATAGCTGTAGCGAATCATTGGAGAACTTAAGTAAGTCGAGCAGAACACGGAAAGAAAGTAATTATTAAGCTACCGAAATCACTACCTATGTACCTACCTAATTTGTTTAATATTCAGTTTATTGTAGAATAATTTAATTTTAATGGGCGGAATTCTTCTTCGCCTTTTCCCGTGTTCAGACGGGGTCGGCGTTTTTCGTCAGCCCTCCATCAGCCAGGTTGATTGCTTTAGGCTGACATTTGGTTTTGGCCACACAAAAAATTTACGAGTGGATGCCCTTATTATTATTATTTAACACTTTATTAGGATTTTACAATATTTACAAACAGGTACACAAAACAAAATAACAAAATGATAAATTAACAAATGAAAACGAAAATTGGATAAAGATAGAAAAAAAATATTGAAAAATCCTAACTCAGGGGCGGGATTAATGCCTAGGGCATTCTCTTCAATCCAACCCCTATTCATAAGAAACAAGCGACCAAATTTTGTCACCAATAGTACTTTCCTAAAAAAATTCTTCGCTCCGCCACTGAAAATCAGTCATCTCTTTATTACTCGTTTGATTTTTTCAGGCGAATTTCATAAGATCCAAACAAGATCAGAAGAATCAGACGGAACAGGAATTTTGATTTCTTTTCTTTCCTCAACGCTGACATCTTTATTATTTATACAACCCCTCTCTGCCCTTCGCACTCAATCTTTACTATTTCTTTAGCAAGGGAAATTTCAGGCTGGTATACTCCCTGTTTAACGTCCCCCAGCCAGACTATATTCTTGAATGATTGAGGATAAAACTCTATGCCTTGACTAGGATGCAAACGCACAACTTGATGATTACTGAATGAGCAAATGACCACTGAGATACGAATGCAAATAACACTAGAATAACAAGTAGAAGCTCACTCTCATCACGTGAGCTCATGGGGAGTCCGAAAGATGCAGTTCAGTTTTCCCATAATATTGTATGTAATTTCGTTCATGATAGCCACACTGCCCTCACGTCACGTGAGCTCAAGTGACGTCATGGTAGTGTGTTTCTATCTTGACTTACCTTCATATGGGTTTCCAAAGTATTCAGGCAGACATATACAAGCTCCAGCACCTCCTCTCTCCCTACACTCAGCGTTAGGACCGCATGGGTTTGAAGCACAAGCATTCACTGGCTCCTCTGTAAACACAAGAGATAATAAATTATGGAATGTTCGAATTTCAAACTTCTTTATGCTCAGAATGTAACAATTCAAAATATGTTGAAAAAGAAAAGATGTACTCCGGGCAAAATAGCTCCTAAGGAATCCCCATAAGTCTAAAAGTGATGAGCTGATGAGCCAAGTGTTCAAAAGAGAGAACTTACAAAAAGATAAAATTTTTGGCAGTGGATCATCTAATAAATACAAATAAATAAATAAATCCATAAAGCCACTTTATCAATAAAAGTTTATACCAGTTACTTACGTTGTTGCACAAAGCACTGCACAAACGGGTCCCCAGTGTATCCGGAATCACACACGCACGACACAGTATGAGATATCACTTGGCAGTGAGCATTCAGCCCACAAGAGCCGGGACACGGGTCTCTACACTTGTTATTAATACACGCTAGGTTACGATACCTATCGAATTTGAAACTTATTTATGCTCAGAATGTAACAATACAAAATATGTTGAAAAAAAAAAGATGTACTCCGGGCAAAATAGCTCCTAAGGAATCCCCATAAGTCTAAAAGTGATGAAGCTGATGAGCCAAGTGTTCAAAAGAGAGAACTTACAAAAAGATAAAATTTTTGGCAGTGGATCAAAAATAAATCCATATAGCCACTTTATCAATAAAAGTTTATACCAGTTACTTACGTTGTTGCACAAAGCACTGCACAAAAGGGTCCCCAGTGTATCCGGAATCACACACGCACGACACGGTATGAGATATCACTTGGCAGTGAGCATTCAGCCCACAAGAGCCGGGACACGGGTCTCTACACTTGTTATTAATACACGCTAGGTTACTCGGGCAGTCGGGATTGATGACACACTCGGGACGGCAGTTGGGCGGGGTCCCGGTGTAGTTGGGGAGACAGGAGCAGGAAGGTTGAGAACCGCTGGGTTGGCATTGAGAGTTGGGGCCGCAGGGGGAGGGTGAGCATGGGTTCGCGGGGTATGGTTCGGCTTGTGTGGGTGCGGGTGGCGCTGAAATGGAGGGAAGAGAATAGTCAATTAGACTGAAGAATAATCAATTCCAAATGGGTAATGGCTCGAGCATCATGAGCACGTTGGCCTATAAAAGATCTTAACTCGGCCTGTGTGGGTGCGGGTGGCGCTGAAATGGAGGGAAAAGAATAGTCAATTAGACTGAAGAATAATCAATTCCAAATGGGTAATGGCTCGAGCATCATGAGCACGTTGGCCTATAAAAGATCTTAATTTGTCCGTACTGCAATCCGAGCTGAGTACGCACTCTGGCCGACAACCTGGGGAACAATGGAATTCAATTAGTCATTAGTCCATCATTACTTCTGAACAAACTGCTAGAAATTTAAGTAGATTTTTTTTTAAGAGGTTTGACAGAGGGAATTGTAACTGCTATGGTCTTATCGTCCCGAAATCGAAGAGAGAAGGAAGACAGGATAGGCTTGTCCGTGCTGCAGTCCGAGCTGAGTACGCACTCTGGCCGACAACCTGGGGAACAATGGAATTGAATTAGTCATTAATCCATCATTACTTCTGAACAAACTGCTAGAAATTTAAGTAGATTAATTTAATTGCCTCGATGGCGTAGTGGTCAAGACGCTCGCCTGGTAATCAGGAGGGCGTGGGTTCGATCCCAGCCGAGGTATGGAATTTTATCCTCATTTATTTGAGAATTTGACCACATAATAATGGAGCTCTCGGGGTTAGGTGGTAGAGAACGCCTAAGGTGTTAACCTCGCCCAGTGGTTGCCTTCCACACAAGAGTCTATTATTATTCATTTTAATGGGCGGAATTCTTCTTCGCCTTTTCCCGTGTTCAGACGGGGTCGGCGTTTTTCGTCAGCCTTCCATCAGCCAGGGTGATTGCTTTAGGCTGACATTTGGTTTTGGCCACACAAAAAATTTACGAGTGGATGCCCCTATTATTATATAACACTTTATTAGGATTTTACAATATTTACAAACAGGTACACAAAACAAAACAACAAAATGATAAGAAATTAACAAATGAAAACGAAAATTGAATAAAGAAAGAAAGAAAAAAAAATATTGAAAAATCCTAACTCAGGGGCGGGATTAATGCCTAGGGCATTCTCTTCCATCCAACCCCTCTCTGCCCTTCGCACTCAACCTTTGCTAATTCTTTAGCAAGGGAAATTTCAGGCTGGTATACTCCCTGTTTAAAGTACCCCAGCCAGACTATATTCTTGAATGATTGAGGATAAAACTCTATGCCTTGACTAGGATGCAAACGCACAACTTGATGATTACTGAATGAGCAAATGACCACCGAGATACGAATACAAATAACACTAGAATAACAAGTAGAAACACACTCTCATCACGTGAGCTCATGGGGAGTCCGAAAGATGTGGTTCAGTTTTCCCATAATATTGTATGTAATTTCGTTCATGATAGCCACACTGCCCTCACGTCACGTGAGCTCAAGTGACGTCATGGTAGTGTGTTTCTATCTTGACTTACCTTCATATGGGTTTCCAAAGTATTCAGGCAGACATATACAAGCTCCAGCACCTCCTCTCTCTCTACACTCAGCGTTAGGACCGCATGGGTTTGAAGCACAAGCATTCACTGGCTCCTCTGTAAACACAAGAGATAATAAATTATGGGATACCTATCGAATTTGAAACTTATTTATGCTCAGAATGTAAAAATACAAAATATGTTAAAAAAAAAAAGATGTACTCCGGGCAAAATAGCTCCTAAGGAATCCCCATAAGTCTAAAAGTGATGAAGCTGATGAGCCAAGTGTTCAAAAGAGAGAACTTACAAAAAGATAAAATTTTTGGCAGTGGATCAAAAATAAATCCATATAGCCACTTTATCAATAAAAGTTTATACCAGTTACTTACGTTGTTGCACAAAGCACTGCACAAAAGGGTCCCCAGTGTATCCGGAATCACACACGCACGACACGGTATGAGATATCACTTGGCAGTGAGCATTCAGCCCACAAGAGCCGGGACACGGGTCTCTACACTTGTTATTAATACACGCTAGGTTACTCGGGCAGTCGGGATTGATGACACACTCGGGACGGCAGTTGGGCGGGGTCCCGGTGTAGTTGGGGAGACAGGAGCAGGAAGGTTGAGAACCGCTGGGTTGGCATTGAGAGTTGGGGCCGCAGGGGGAGGGTGAGCATGGGTTCGCGGGGTATGGCTCGGCCTGTGTGGGGGCGGGTGGCGCTGAAATGGAGGGAAAAGAATAGTCAATTAGACTGAAGAATAATCAATTCCAAATGGGTAATGGCTCGAGCATCATGAGCACGTTGGCCTATAAAAGATCTTAAATTAAGAAGTCTTTTATCTTTGTCTAAAAAAAAAAGTACTGAATTTTTGAAATTAGTTTTAGGCCGCCCGGTCTTGGACTAGCTTGGAAGGCAGCACACCTGTCTTGTAAGCGCTAGGTCGCGGGTTTGAATCCCGTCTGGAGCGAACTTTGTCTTACACAGATACTTTATCTTAAACAGATAAAGTTTGTTCTCGGAACGGCTGGCTTTCTCCAATCCTGTCTTCATTTTCGGGACGATAAGAGGTATTCTCTCTAACAATGTCCCTAAGCCTTGTTAGGCCTTTGTGTCCCTATGATGTTTTTGTTTGTTTGGATTTTCTTCTCCGTCTTCTTCTTCAAATTGAAATAGTTTCCTTTTTTTACACTTCTTCTTCTTCTTCTTCTTTTGCAAAACCTAGTGTTATTGAAATAGTTTCCTTTTTTTTCACACTTCTTCTTCTTCTTCTTCTTTTGCAAAACCTAGTGTTATTGAAATAGTTTCCTTTTTTTTCACACTTCTTCTTCTTCTTCTTCTTTTGCAAAACCTAGTGTTATTGAAATAGTTTCCTTTTTTTTCACACTTCTTCTTCTTCTTCTTCTTTTGCAAAACCTAGTGTTATTGAAATAGTTTCCTTTTTTTTCACACTTCTTCTTCTTCTTCTTCTTTTGCAAAACCTAGTGTTATTGAAATAGTTTCCTTTTTTTTCACACTTCTTCTTCTTCTTCTTCTTTTGCAAAACCTAGTGTTATTGAAATAGTTTCCTTTTTTCACACTTCTTCTTCTTCTTTTGCAAAACCTAGTGTTTTACTTACGGGGTGGAATAGGATAGCAGCGGCGGAAGGAGTCCCCCGTTTGACCGGGTGGGCAGGAGCATATTGGACTATGATTGATCACTTCACATCGCGCGCCTATACCACACGCTCCGTCACACGGGTTTGTACACTTCATGTTGACACACGCCTGAAAACAAATGAGATTAAATTAAATCATTAAAAAAAGTATACCTACAAGGTTTAAAAGTATACCTACAAGGTTTAAAAGAGAAGGAAAAAAAAACATTGAAAAATGATGAAATCATTGAAACAAGTTTATTGTTCCCGCATTGAACAAAATCCGGCTTAAAACGCATCCAAGGTACACTCCTTGTGTACTAATTCCCTGAAATTCCTTAGTAGGTATTTAAGTGAGTTTGCTTTAAATCTCCGAAGCAACGTTGACTTTAGTGGATATCTGTGTGAGTGACTGTCCGATTTTTACTAAATTCTTACAGTCGCGTCCATGGACCATACCGGGATAGCATACCAAATTTCATCGCTCTACGACAACCCGTTCGTGAGATATTTTGCATACAATGTACATATACATACATAGTACGTACGTAAATACATGCGTACAGACCATGGGCTAAAAACCACTTTTTTTTGGAATCAGGGGCCCCCAAAACGGATATTTTCACCCATTTCCCGATTTTGAAGATTTGCACCAATTGCAATACTTTCTAAAAAAACAAAGCACCTTGGTTATTTTTACCTGAGTTGGCGAGCATTCCGAGCTGACCACACATTCGGGGCGGCAAGACGGGGGAGATCCAATGTAGCCGGGTAGACAGGAGCATACCGCGTGAGAATCTATAGAGCGGCATTGTGAATTAGGACCGCATGGGGACGGCGAACACACGTCGATAGGCGGCAGCGGTTCTGTGTGAGGGAGGACATCAATATGTTAGAAATAATCCTGGATTCTATAAATCTCCTTCGGTTTCCATAAATTATCAACCAGCAACATTTGTTTGCTAACAGTTGAACAAATGTTGAGCAACTTTCAAGATAAATCTTTTACATACTAAAATCTAAGAAAAATGTCTCAGAAATAAGTCTGGAGAGTAAAAAAAGTTTCTGGATTGTTCCAAAATCATTTCTGAACTATTGAGAAACCATGACTTTTCAGCAAAATTGTACGAGTTCAAAAATTACTTTTCTTAGTACTTACACTCAAAGGCATAATCTGCTTGTGCTAATTATAATAGGCGGCAGCGGTTCTGTGTGAGGGAGGACATCAATATGTTAGAAATAAGCCTGGATTCTATAAATCTCCTTCAGTTTCCATAAATTATCAACCAGCAACATTTGTTTGCTAACAGTTGAACAAATGTTGAGCAACTTTCAAGATAAATCTTTTACATACTAAAATCTAAGAAAAATGTCTCAGAAATAAGTCTGGAGAGTAAAAGAAGTTTCTGGATTGTTCCAAAAACATTTCTGAACTATTGAGAAACCATGTTTTTGATGGAAATGTTGCTGGTAGGCTTTATTCGTCAAAAAAAGGCATTATTTCCATGACTTTTCAGCAAAATTGTACGAGTTCAAAAATTACTTTTCTTAGTACTTACACTCAAAGGCATAATCTGCTTGTGCTAATTATAAGTAAAGTTGTTAAGAGTAGTGATTATCAACACGGAGGTGCTGAGTTCGTATCCCCGTTCATTTTCCGTCCCTTGAAGTAATTCGAAAGCTATTCCGAGGTTAAAAAAAAGTTCTGAAAGGGTAGGTCCTAGAAACTATGAGTTTATGTGTTCTGTTTATGTAAATTAAATTCGACCAGTAAGGTTAGTGTAAGATCCACTGGTCACTTAGGTTAAGCTACGTCGACAACTTACCTATTTTCCGTCCCTTGAAGTAATTCGAAAGCTATTCCGAGGTTTAAAAAAAAAGTTCTGAAAGGGTAGGTCCTAGAAACTATGAGTTTATTTGTTCTGTTTATGTAAATTAAATTCGACCAGTAAGGTTAGTGTAAGATCCACTGGTCACTTAGGTTAAGCTACGTCGACAACTTACCTTGTTGTACAGGTCTACATATGGTGAACGGATCCCCGCTCGTGCCTTGCGGACAGGAACACACGGGTATATGATTGACTATGTCGCATACGGCGCCTTGGCCGCAGGTACCCGGACAGGGGTTGCGGCATTTGTTCCGCAGGCACGCCTTGTCGCGCGGACATTCCGCGTTGATCACGCATTCGGGTCGGCAACCTGCGGAAAAAAGGGGTTGAAAAATTAGGCGTTTAAGATCAAGCGTGCCGGGAGGCGCGCGAACGTCAAGAGTTCGAAGCGCCAACCGGCCTATATTAATAAAAGTTTAGGATAGTTAGAATTTTTTTAAAGAGGTTTGATAGAGGCAACTGTGGGGTCTTATTGCCCTTGAATCTGTTAAGGTCTTATTGCCCCTAAATCGAACATAAGGAGGAGAAAGCCAGCTGTTCAGAGAACGAACCTTATCTGTTTAGGATAAAATCCACCCCGCGTTTAAGTTCGCCTCTAGTGCTTCTGTGCTTGCAAGGCAGACGCACTACCCTCCAAGCCAAGCAACAAGATAACCACAAGAGAGAGAGAGAGAGAGAGAGAGAGAGAGAGAGAGAGAGAGAGAGAGAGAGAGAGAGAGAGAGAGAGAGAGAGGCAGGCACGTGCACGCTGCCGTATCCCCGATGACGCGGCATTGCGAGTTCGGACCGCAAGGGGAAGGGTCGCACGGGTTGATGGGCGTGGCTTGGGTTGTGGACACTGAGAGGGATAGAGATAGGAAGACACGAAGAGCAAGGTGAGTGACAGACATAGAAGAACACGGTGCCAGACAGAATATATGTACAAGAGATTATGGGGCTAGGGGTGGGTTTTACCAAGCTTTTCAGCCCCTAAAAGCCTGTTAGTTTAACAGCCCTGTTTAACAAATTATACTTTAGTTCCTAAGGAAAATAAAAAAAAAGCCTCAAGTGTTCATTTAGTAAGAAATTCAGCTTCATACCTGGTGGTGGTTGCGGTTGACATCCGGCAAACGGATCCCCAACGTATCCGGGCGCACAGTTACACGAAGGTACGTGGTTCACCACGGTACAATCCGCATTGTAACCGCATACGCCGGGGCACGGGTCTACGCATTTGTTACGCACGCACGCCTTGTCCGTGAAAGAGAGAGAGAGAAAGAGAGAGAGAGAGAGAAGGAGAGAGAGAGAGAAAGAGAGAGAGAGACCCAAATCGTGCTTTTTTGTCCGGAACATTGAGCGTTTGAACGCTCAATGTTCCGTGTTGAAACCAAAGAAATGACAAGATAACTTAAACCAATACTAATTATTTGGCATAATGGAC
Source organism: Diaphorina citri (assembly GCF_000475195.1). NCBI lineage: Eukaryota > Metazoa > Arthropoda > Insecta > Hemiptera > Psyllidae > Diaphorina > Diaphorina citri. The sequence goes on from NW_007377706.1 coordinate 58,053, forward strand.
AAGGTTACTTTACCTTCATATGGATTTCCAGTATATTCAGGTAGACAGGTACATTCACCCTGACCGGAACAGGAAGGTGGGGAAGCTTGAGCTGCGGGTGAGAGGGGGACAGAGAAAGAAGATATGTTGGAGAGAGAAAGCAAGAGATCACGTGACGGGTTTTTTGGCTTTATGGTTTTCTGGACAAATTTTGCACCACCACTTTCGTGTTCCTGGTAAAAAGACCTTTAATTTGATATATAGGTCGACCAGGTTTGGATAAGTCCTTCTATGGGGTCAGACAGAGTGACAGACAGACCGACCGACTGACAGACACCGAAGCGAATACAATAGTCCGTCCCTTATACCTTTTTATTCCTATTGTAATTATAAAGGAAGGACGGACTAAAAAGCTCATCAGGCTTAGGTGTAGGGGCAAACAGCCCTCTAAGTCGGGTTAAGCTTTTACGACTCTACGAAGCTGACAAGGTACTCACGTGGTTGTCTAAAGCACCGCACGAACGGATCCCCAGTAAAACCGGTGGGACAGGAACCCTATTGTAATAATAAAGGAAGGACGAACTAAAAAGCTCATTAGGCTTAGGTGTAGGAGCAAACAGCCCTCTAAGTCGGGTTAAGCTTATACGACTCTACGAAGCTGACAAGGTACTCACGTGGTTGTCTAAAGCACCGCACGAACGGATCCCCAGTAAAACCGGTGGGACAGGAACACAACGGATTATGATTAATCACACGACAGCTCGCTCCGATACCGCATGTACCCGGACACGGGTCCGTGCACTTGAACTTGTAACAGGCGCGATCCTGCGGAGGAAACAGGAAACAATGATAACAAAGGTAACAAGAGAAGGAAATTAGCAGCTCGCTCCGATACCGCATGTACCCGGACATGGGTCCGTGCACTTGAACTTGTAACAGGCGCGATCCTGCGGAGGAAACAGGAAACAATGATAACAAAGGTAACAAGAGAAGGAAATTAAAAAAAAAAAAATCAAATCTCAAATTATTTGTGGTAAATCAGTGCTTTTTCACAACTTTAGTGGGTATCACAACATTACCAAAAATCTGGTGTGAACATCACACGACTTTCTATTACATTTGCAGAATACGTAGGTATTTGAAAAGAAATAGAAAGTAAAATAGAAAGTAAAAAAATGTAATAAAAGGAAAATTTGTTGACACAGGGGAGTATCGAACCCGCAACTTCTCAACTGTAAGTCAGAGAGTGCTAAAAGTAGCACCATTCTCACAGTTTTACAACTCAAAATCAAAAATCAAATCAAATCTCAAATTCTTTGTGGTAAAGCAGTGCTTTTTCACAACTTTAGTGGATATCACAACATTACCAAGTGCATCCCTTGCAATCAACCTCCATATTTCAATAATCCTTTTACACTGGTAATGCTGCCACTGGTCGCTACTCGATTAAATAAAGTAGCTACTCAATTGTCCTCACGAGGCTGAACGCATCCCGAACTCCACACCAGAGTCGAAAAAACTCCGACCCCGTCGGGAATCGAACCCGGGACCTCCGGAGTGCAAGCCTAGTGTGATAACCACTCGGCCACGGAGGCTACTTGTCTGTAAAATCATTCATAATAGAGAAACTAATTGCATACGTTTTTAAAAATAAAATAAAAATGAATTTTTGAAAAAAAAAAAAAAAAAAAAAAAAAAAGAAATGAAATTATTTTAAAAAAAAAAAAAAATTTAAAAAAAAAAAAAAAAAAATGAGATTATGTTAAAGAAAAATAAACATTGTAATACCTGCGGGCACTCCGCGTTGATGGTACATTCTGGCCGACAGGAGGGTGGAGAGCCGATGAACGTGGGTAGACAGGAGCATACACCTTGGCCGTTGATTGGGCGGCATTGGGCGTTCGGGCCGCACGGGGATGGGTTACATGGGTCTACCACGGTGGCTTGAGTGGCTGTGGGGAGGGAGAGATATGAGGTTATCAGTATTAGTGTAATAAAATAATAAATAAATAAATGCAGTTTCTTTGTGTTATTATGTCACAACTTTGGTGCTCACTCCAGCATTGTAGGATTTTCCCAATATCTCAAAATCCTAAAATCACATGTTTACCTACCATGCTGGCACCGGTCGCTATGCGCATTTATTTCTATGTCATAGCTACTCATTTTCCTCACGAGGCTGAGTACCTACCATTCTGGCCACCGGGTGCTATCGCAACAGCCAGTCACGGAATCAATCATTTGCATGATACGAATTTCCTGACCCCGCCGGGAATCGAACCCGGGTCTCCCGCGTGCAAGGCGAGCGCAGTGACCACTGCGCCATGGGAGCTGACTGGAGGGAGAGATATGAGATTATCAGTATTAGTATAAACAGTGCTTTATTTTTTCAGTAAAATTAAGACTACAATAGTGTTGTTGTTGTTGTTGTTGTTGTTGTTGTTGTTGTTGTTGTTGTTGTTGTTGTTGTTGTAGCGGCTTTAGCTATAGTCGAAAGGTGATGACTGATGACAAATTAGAGAAAATATGTCTTTTATCAGCCATATATCATCAGGGTGATGGACTCTAACCATATTTAATTGGCTAAAGATCATCACCCTGATGGTTGTCTGCGGTTGACGCAGTCAACCAACTTTAGGACTTGTGCTTGTTCTTTTCAAGCAGAGAGAACCCTTTGAAGTTCGCTTGGTAGCGCGACTGCCGTATAAGCGCTGGGCCGCGGATTCGATTTCCGTTAGGGGCGAACTTTATTACAACAGATAAGGATCGTTCGCCAGTCTAGTTAGCTAGCTTGGTAGCACGACTTGTAAGCGCGAAGGCGCGGATTCGATTTCCACTAGGGGCTAACTTTATCCCAAAGCCTATACAGATAAGGATCGTTCTGTAAACTTATTGAAAGAAATTTGGACCGATTGCTACATGTACTTTCTCATTACATAGTATAGCTTCAAAAAGTAAACTAGGGAGCTCAAAAGTGTTTTGGCACTAAAGACTGACCATCAAAAATTTCACCCGATTATTTTTTGTACCAGACATGGCCTTTTTGCTTATGCTTAGCGTGCAAATAAATAAATTAACAAATTATGTACTTTAGTTTCTAAGGAAATAAAAAAAAGCCTCAAGTGTTCATTTAGTAAGAAATTCAGCTTCATACCTGGTGGTGGTTGCGGTTGACATCCGGCGAACGGATCCCCATATCGGCAACACACCGGCTTGCTCGTGCGTCGAAAGCTACATCGGACGGCCCCCCAATTGTCGGCCCGAGTGTACGATTAACGCCGAGTGCGCGGGCAACCTGGCCTGCATCAATGAGCGGTGCAAGGATCCGTGTCCCGGCTCTTGCGGCGCGCATGCGTCATGCGTGGTGCTCAACCACACGCCGCGCTGCACGTGTGACCCCGGCTTTACTGGAGATCCGTTCTCGACCTGCTTCTATATTCAAGAAAGTAAGCATCCGAATCGGCGCCTAGTGACTTTCTAGTATCTAGTTGACTGAAACCGTACCTACCTATAACTATGATTGCAAAGAACTGCGTTAAAGATAATACTCAAGATTTCCGCCCATACCGAAGACTTCTGATCTTTTACAATCACTGTCTTTCTTTTACCTTTACGTAAAGTTATTACGTCCCTTGTCGGATGGTGGCGGACTTCGCTCGGTAGCTGTGGGGGGGTAAGCGGAGGTGCGTGTGAATATATGGTATTTTTAGCTAAATCCCCTTTAGGGGTGATTTTATGAGTAAGCGTTAAGTACAACAGATTGAATGGTACATTGTAATAATAAAGCTGAAAATAAATTGATGATTATTAGGAAACAATTGGCAAAGTCAAATGAAAATTAAAAATTATATTATGTTTCTGATGATGTTATATTTTAGATATGTTAGGAAGAGAGAACATTTCGGTTCAGAGCAAAACTCAAAAGAAGACTGAAAACTTTATTTTTGAAAAGGGAACCACATGGTGATGGGTAGCAGGGATCAGATGGTGCTGGTGGTGGGGCAGCAGTTACTGGAAAGGAAAAGTACAGCAGGTTAGAAACCAATAGATCAGTTGCGCTTACTTGGGTGATGTTTCAAAGTCATAGAGCAGGAAAAATGAGGACCAACGGAATTTTTCTTCTACGACTTCCAGATCCCGAGATAAATCGATTTAAAAAAATACCGGTAAATCGTGAAGTTTGACGTCACGGCATACGCTCCCGTAGGCGATGACGTCATAATTCATGACCCCCGCTTCGTTTGTTTGTGCGCAAGCGTTTCTGCGCATTTTGACGTAAA
>NW_007377706.1:62660-101319 GCF_000475195.1 Diaphorina citri
TGCCAAGTGATCAACCACAATCCGATTTGTTCCTGTACAGCTGGATTTACTGGAGACCCATTTGTCCGATGTTTGCCACAACGTAAGCGCCCTGATCTTCTGTGTTACTAGATTCGTAGACTGACTCATCTTTTAGGGCAGGTGCTCCTACACCAAAGCCTCAGGGCTTGTTGTGTATGGAGTAATCAGTCAAACTAGTTAGGAAATCAATATATTCTATTACGAAACCCCAAAACGCGTGCTCACATTAGCACCGCCAAAAATCTTACTTCTTCCTATCTCTGTCCACTCTTAACCTTTTTTGCACCGCCAGACGAAAGGAGCCTAAAGACAATGGGTGGGCTCCTTCCGTGTCCTCACAAGAGATGTCGATAAAGGATGAAGAGAGTTAAATAGGAATATTATACATAGTACATAGCAAGGAATATTATACATAGTAATAACATAGCACTGAAAAAAGTAAATCATCGAAAAACCCCATCTTACTTCTTCCTATCTCTGTCCACTCCACCTTTCGCATGTGTCTCTTCTTGCAGCGCCCGTGGCCGCCGAACCTCGGCCGAGCGGCAACCCTTGTCTCCCATCACCCTGCGGACCCAACAGCATCTGTCGGGTCATCGGTAACACACCCGCTTGCTCGTGCGTCGAAAGCTACATCGGACGGCCCCCCAATTGTCGGCCCGAGTGTACGATTAACGCCGAGTGTGCGGGCAACCTGGCCTGTATCAATGAGCGGTGCAAGGACCCGTGTCCCGGCTCTTGCGGCGCGCATGCGTCATGCGTTGTGCTCAACCATACGCCGCGCTGTACGTGTGACCCCGGCTTTACGGGAGATCCGTTCTCGACCTGCTTCTATATTCAAGAAAGTAAGCATCCGAATCGGCGCCTAGTGACTTTCTAGTTGACTGAAACCGTACCTACCTATAACTACGAGTATGATTGCAAAGAACTGCGGTAAAGATAAAACTCAAGATTTCCGCCCATACCGAAGACTTCTGATCTTTTACAATCACTGTCTTTCTTTTACCTTTACGTAAAGTTATTACGTCCCTTACACTTTGGAAATCTTTCTTGTGAAATCTCTTCTGTTTTGGGTCCATAAAATCTGTTCTTTGTTTTTATTCTTTCTTAAGTGTAGTACTTCCTGCTGCTTGCTCTCTTATTATCAACTCTACCTACTTTCTCCTGTCTTATTCCTTAAATGTCAGGTAAAAGATTTCCAGAAGTAAAGCGCCTTCGGGAAGAAAACTTATCTAGCTAACTTGTTCAATAAAAACTTCCCTCCATATCAAGAACAGCTTTTACGGACTCTTCTCTCTCCTGTCTTCGCACGTTACTTACTTGAGCATGTGCCTTTCCCCTTAGCGACCGCCATCACGCCAACCGAAGGACCCCGTGACCCGTGCGTGCCGAACCCATGCGGTGCCAACGCGCTCTGTCGCATTCGGAGTTGACTACGCACTCGGGGCGACAGTTGGGGGGCGCGCCCTGGTAGGTGGCTAGACAGGAGCAGACGGCCTGACCTGAGACAGGTCGACATTGGGAGTTGGGACCGCAGGGGGATGGGTAGCATGGGTCGGTGGGCGTGGCTTGAGTGATTGCTGGAAGTAAGAAAGAGTAATAATTAGGTAATTTCCTACTACCTTTGTTTAGAGACCTTGTTTGGACTGCTGGGGTAAAGGGACTTTTAAGTCTCATTCGAGCAGGATAGACAAGGTATATTCTATTCTACATTTACTCGGTGGTGTAGTAGTGACCACAATAACAGGGACTTTAAAAAGAAGTGTACCTACATACCTAGGAAAGAGAGATGCTGAAAAAGGTTTACAAAGATTCATGCAAACTGCTTCAAATTTGAACTCAAAGAGCTTAGTTGTACTTTGGAGGGAGCTATACATTTCTATTACTTACTGCATAAATACAAGGAAAGACCTAGATATTAGCATTATTAGCTATTTAAGCTTAGGAAAATTAATCGTAAAAATGTAACTAAAACCATGTCAACAATTAATAACTACCTTTACCTAGTAAAACAAGTGTTTCAAAAGATAAATAACCTAAGAAAAAAAAATACAATTTATTCCCCCTAACTGAATGAATACTCACGTTCAATAGGCACAGGTCGGCATGCGGCAAACGGATCCCCGGTGTAGCCTTGCGGACACGAACATACGGGTACATGCGACACTACCGTGCATTCCGCATACGTACCGCACGTTCCCGGACACGGATCCACGCACTTGTAGCCGATACACGCAAGCGCTGGGGCGCAATCATCATTGACCTGTATGAGAAAATGGAAGAAAAGACAAATGAAAATGCTCTCAAAGAGACAACAGAGAAAGTTGTCAGTTTTTTTCCCCCCGATAGGTTTGGTAGAGGGAGACCTAGTATTTACCAGCTGGTAAACTGGTAAATACTTAAAACTAATACAAACTAGTTATCTTAGAGGGTAGAGCGTTTGCCTTGTAAGCGCCAAGTCGTGAGGGGGGACATTTATCCTGCCCTTCTCTCTTGTACTTATTTGGAGACGTTAAAACCTCCGTTGTATCACAGTTCTTTTATCAAACCTCAAAAAGAATAAAAAAGAAAGTAACAAAGTAATGAAATCTCCCAAAAAAACCTTTCGTGTACAAAAAGAACGCCAAATAGAAAAGAACTTACCTCGCACTCTCGTCGGCACCCGGTGTACGGGTCTCCAAAGAATCCGTCACGACACGAGCACGATCCGACGCCGTTGCGGTTAGAACATTCCGCATTGAGACCGCATGGTGGTGGGAAGCAGGGGTCGGATGGTGGCGGACTTCGCTCGGTAGCTGTGGGGGGGTAAGCGGAGGTGCGTGTGAATATATGGTATTTTTAGCTAAATCCCCTTTAGGGGTGATTTTATGAGTAAGCGTTAAGTACAACAGATTGAATGGTACATTGTAATAATAAAGCTGAAAATAAATTGATGATTATTAGGAAACAATTGGCAAAGTCAAATGAAAATTAAAAATTATATTATGTTTCTGATGAAAATATAAGCATAGCATCAATACCACTTACCTTTTCGGAATACGGTTCAAGTTGAATGGAATCAGATAAATGGATACAAGATTTGTCGGAAAATCAAAAATGAAACAGAATAAAGCGACATCCAGAGTTTTTTTAGGTCCCATCTGATATCCAAGGGATCACCTTTCATCTGGTTCCAATTCCAATCAACATGAACCATACCCCATACCGTTGTAGAGAACCTCCAGACCCACATCATGTACTTACTTGCTGGTAATAGGCTACAGTACACCGTAGCGTCTCCGGTATAGCCGGGCGGACACGTGCACACCGCGTTATGATTGATCACGCGGCACGCCGCGCCCGCTCCGCATGCGCCGACGCACGGGTCCACACATCGCTCCCCGACGCATGCCAAGTTACTTGCGCACTCCGCGTGTATAACGCATTCCGGTCGGCAGGAAGGCGGACGGCCGATGTATTGGCATGCGTCGGGGAGCGATGTGTGGACCCGTGCGTCGGCGCATGCGGAGCGGGCGCGGCATGCCGCGTGATCAATCATAACGCGGTGTGCACGTGTCCGCCCGGCTATACCGGAGACGCTACGGTGTACTGTAGCCTATTACCAGCAAGTAAGTACATGATGTGGGTCTGGAGGTTCTCTACAACGGTATGGGGTATGGTTCATGTTGATTGGAATTGGAACCAGATGAAAGGTGATCCCTTGGATATCAGATGGGACCTAAAAAAACTCTGGATGTCGCTTTATTCTGTTTCATTTTTGATTTTCCGACAAATCTTGTATCCATTTATCTGATTCCATTCAACTTGAACCGTATTCCGAAAAGGTAAGTGGTATTGATGGTATGCTTATATTTTCGCCAGAAAATACCAAGTTAATTTAATTTTCATAATATAATTTTTAATTTTCATTTGACTTTGCCAATTGTTTCCTAATAATCATCAATTTATTTTCAGCTTTATTATTACAATGTACGTGTATGGTGTCGTCGGAATGCGCGCAGGACAAGGCATGCGTCAATCAGAAGTGCGTTGATCCGTGCGTCGGCGTGTGCGGCGTCAACGCACGCTGTCAGGTGGTGAATCATAATCCGCTGTGTTCGTGTTCTGCTGGATTCACAGGAGATCCGTTCGTTAGGTGCACCCCCGTACAATGTAAGCGCCCCTTCCCCCCTTGTCTTTATTCTGTCTTTCAACTTTCCAATCTATGTAAATATCATGTTCTTTACTAAAGCGAATCGAAATTGAGATTTTGATTCTTTGACTGTGACTGTCTTTCAAATTCCCAATTGATGTAAATATCATGCTCTTTACCAGAGTGAATCAAAACTTCGGTTCACTGTCTGTCAAATTTTCAGTCTATGTAAATTCTAAATATCGTATCTGTAAATATTATGTTTACAATTATGTTCTATGTACCGTGGATTTCACCAATATTTTTTCAGCCCCTAGAAGGCTTTCTGTTAAGCTAATACTCGCCACTCACGCTCAGACTCCAATTGATGTAAATATCATGTTCTTTACCAGAGTGAATCAAAACTTCGGTTCACTCTCTGTCAAATTTTCAGTCTATGTAAATTCTAAATATTTGTTCTTTTCATATTTATCGTATCTGTAAATATTATGTTTACAATCATGTTCTATGTACCGTGGATTTCACCAATATTTTTTCAGCCCCTAGAAGGCTTTCTGTTAAGCTAATACTCGCCACTCACGCTCAGACCATCTGACAGACCTAGGTCAAATGCTTGAGACTTAGGTCTCGGACAGTCTGTTCCATTTGATTTGCATAGGCTTAACAGGGCTGTTAAACTAACAGGCTTTTAGGGGCTGAAAAGCTTGGTAGTCCAATAGGTGTGGCAGAAAATGCTTGAGACCTAGGTCTCGGACAGTCTGTTCCATTTGATTTGCATAGGCTTAACAGGGCTGTTAAACTAACAGGCTTTTAGGGGCTGAAAAGCTTGGTAAAACCCACCCCTAGCCCCATAATCTCTTGTATATTCTGTCTGGCACCGTGTTCTTCTGTGTCTGTCACTCACCTTGCTCTTCGTGTCTTCCTATCTCTATCCCTCTCAGTGTCCACAACCCAAGCCACGCCCATCAACCCGTGCGACCCTTCCCCTTGCGGTCCGAACTCGCAATGCCGCGTCATCGGGGATACGGCAGCGTGCACGTGCCTGCCTAACTACATCGGCCGTCCGCCTTCCTGCCGACCGGAATGCGTTATACACGCGGAGTGCGCAAGTAACTTGGCATGCGTCGGGGAGCGATGTGTGGACCCGTGCGTCGGCGCATGCGGAGCGGGCGCGGCATGCCGCGTGATCAATCATAACGCGGTGTGCACGTGTCCGCCCGGCTATACCGGAGACGCTACGGTGTACTGTAGCCTATTACCAGCAAGTAAGTACATGATGTGGGTCTGGAGGTTCTCTACAACGGTATGGGGTATGGTTCATGTTGATTGGAATTGGAACCAGATGAAAGGTGATCCCTTGGATATCAGATGGGACCTAAAAAAAACTCTGGATGTCGCTTTTTTTCTGTTTCATTTTTGATTTTCCGACAAATCTTGTATCCATTTATCTGATTCCATTCAACTTGAACCGTATTCCGAAAAGGTAAGTGGTATTGATGGTATGCTTATATTTTCGCCAGAAAATACCAAGTTAATTTAATTTTCATAATATAATTTTTAATTTTCATTTGACTTTGCCAATTGTTTCCTAATAATCATCAATTTATTTTCAGCTTTATTATTACAATGTACCATTCAATCTGTTGTACTTAACGCTTACTCATAAAATCACCCCTAAAGGGGATTTAGCTAAAAATACCATATATTCACACGCACCTCCGCTTACCCCCCCACAGCTACCGAGCGAAGTCCGCCACCATCCGACCCCTGCTTCCCACCACCATGCGGTCTCAATGCGGAATGTTCTAACCGCAACGGCGTCGGATCGTGCTCGTGTCGTGACGGATTCTTTGGAGACCCGTACACCGGGTGCCGACGAGAGTGCGAGGTAAGTTCTTTTCTATTTGGCGTTCTTTTTGTACACGAAAGGTTTTTTTGGGAGATTTCATTACTTTGTTACTTTCTTTTTTATTCTTTTTGAGGTTTGATAAAAGAACTGTGATACAACGGAGGTTTTAACGTCTCCAAATAAGTACAAGAGAGAAGGGCAGGATAAATGTCCCCCCTCACGACTTGGCGCTTACAAGGCAAACGCTCTACCCTCTAAGATAACTAGTTTGTATTAGTTTTAAGTATTTACCAGTTTACCAGCTGGTAAATACTAGGTCTCCCTCTACCAAACCTATCGGGGGGAAAAAAACTGACAACTTTCTCTGTTGTCTCTTTGAGAGCATTTTCATTTGTCTTTTCTTCCATTTTCTCATACAGGTCAATGATGATTGCGCCCCAGCGCCCTTTCACAGCTACCGAGCGCAGTCCGCCACCATCCGATCCCTGCTTCCCACCACCATGCGGTCTCAATGCGGAATGTTCTAACCGCAACGGCGTCGGATCGTGCTCGTGTCGTGACGGATTCTTTGGAGACCCGTACACCGGGTGCCGACGAGAGTGCGAGGTAAATTTTTCTTGGCGTTCTTTTTGTACAATAAAGGGTTTTGAGTAGGATATCACTACTTTTTTCTTCTTTTTGAGATTTGGTAGAGGGAACTGTGTGCCGTCGAGAGTGCGAGGTAATTTTTTTCTTGGCGTTCTTTTTGTACACGAGAGGTTTTTCTTGGAGATATCACGTCTTTTTGAGGTTTCGATGGGGGAACTGTAACAACGGAGGTATTAAATTATCGAAATATGTACAATGAGCGCTACCCTCCAAGATAACTAGGCTGGAGATCTTTGTATTATGACTAACTCTGATAACTTTCTCTGTTGTCTCTTTGAGAGCATTTTCATTTGTCTTTTCTTCCATTTTCTCATACAGGTCAATGATGATTGCGCCCCAGCGCTTGCGTGTATCGGCTACAAGTGCGTGGATCCGTGTCCGGGAACGTGCGGTACGTATGCGGAATGCACGGTAGTGTCGCATGTACCCGTATGTTCGTGTCCGCAAGGCTACACCGGGGATCCGTTTGCCGCATGCCGACCTGTGCCTATTGAACGTGAGTATTCATTCAGTTAAGGGGAATAAATTGTATTTTTTTTTTCTTAGGTTATTTATCTTTTGAAACACTTGTTTTACTAGGTAAAGGTAGTTATTAATTGTTGACATGGTTTTAGTTACATTTTTACGATTAATTTTCCTAAGCTTAAATAGCTAATAATGCTATTATCTAGGTCTTTCCTTGTATTTATGCAGTAAGTAATAGAAATGTATAGCTCTCTCCAAAGTACAACTAAGCTCTTTGAGTTCAAATTTGAAGCAGTTTGCATGAATCTTTGTAAACCTTTTTCAGCATATCTCTTTCCTAGGTATGTAGGTACACTTCTTTTTAAAGTCCCTGTTATTGTGGTCACTAGTACACCACCGAGTAAATGTAGAATAGAATATACCTTGTCTATCCTGCTCGAATGAGACTTAAAAGTCCCTTTACCCCAGCAGTCCAAACAAGGTCTCTAAACAAAGGTAGTAGGAAATTACCTAACCATTAGTCTGTCTTACTTCCAGCAATCACTCAAGCCACGCCCACCGACCCATGCTACCCATCCCCCTGCGGTCCCAACTCCCAATGTCGACCCGTCTCAGGTCAGGCCGTCTGCTCCTGTCTAGCCACCTACCAGGGGGCGCCCCCCAACTGTCGCCCCGAGTGCGTAGTCAACTCCGAATGTCCTACGGCGCAAGCGTGTATTAACCAGCGGTGCGCAGACCCGTGTCCGAACACATGCGGCGTGCGCGCCCAATGCACGACGAAGAACCACACGCCCATCTGCGCCTGTCCGAGTGGGTATACCGGAGATCCGTTCTTGCAATGTTCACCAATACGTAAGTACTGATTTTATTTATTTATTAACAAGTTTCCATTTATTTTTGATCGATAAAAACTCAGAACATACATTTTTTTATAAATGGTATACCCATCCGTATAAGCAGAGCTTGTGCCACGGATGGGGAAGCTTGTGCCACGGATGGGGAAGCTTGTGCCACGGATGGGGAAGCTTGTGCCACGGATGGGGAAATGCCACGGATGGGAAAAGAATATTAATGGAGTTGGGTTGGAATAAAAAATAGTTAAAATCGTATGTACTTCGAAAAGTTTTAGGAGCTTATTATTTGTACAAATAAAAATATATTTTTGGAATTGAAATTCCAGTCTGAAATTTCCCGTGCTAAAGAAATAAAGGACTCAACCTGCGAAGGGCATCCACTCGTAAATTTTTTTGCAGCGAAAAGCCAAATGTCAGCCCAAAATAATCATCCTAGGGCTGATTGAGAGGATGAAAAACGCCGACCCCGTCTGAACACGGGAAAAGGCGAAGAAAAAGAAGAGTGAAATCGATTTTTTTTTTTAGATTTCAAATAGGTATATTGATTTATTTTAATCCTCTGTTCTATTCACAGCACCACCACCCTTAGCCACACCGACGTTAATTTATTGATAAAAAGTTAGGTTGGAATAAAAAATAGCTAAAATCGTATGTACTTCGAAAAGTTTTAGGAGCATTATTATTTGTACAAATAAAAATACGTATATTTTTGGAATTGAAATTCTAGCCTGAAATTTCCCGTGCTAAAGAAATAAAGGACTCAACCTGCGAAGGGCATCCACTCGTAAAAGTTTTTGTAGCGAAAAGCCAAATGTCAGCCCAAAATAATCATCCTGGGGCTGATTGAGAGGATGAAAAACGCCGACCCCGTCTGAACACGGGAAAAGGCGAAGAAAAAGAAGAGTGAAATTGATTTTTTTTTTTTAGATTTCAAATAGGTATATTGATTTATTTTAATCCTCTGTTCTATTCACAGCACCACCACCCTTAGCCACACCGACGGAGCGGCCCCCCTCGTGCGTCCCGTCCCCCTGCGGCCCGAACTCCCAGTGTCAAATCATCAACCGGGCCCCCGTCTGCTCTTGCCTGCCGGACCACATAGGCGCGCCCCCCAATTGTCGCCCCGAATGTGTGCTTAGCTCCGAGTGCCCTAGTCACCTAGCCTGTATTAACAACAAGTGTCGGGACCCATGCCCAGGCTCGTGTGGTAGCAGTGCGACCTGCCATGTCACTAACCATGTGCACACCGACGGAGCGGCCCCCCTCGTGCGTCCCGTCCCCCTGCGGCCCGAACTCCCAGTGTCAAATCATCAACCGGGCCCCCGTCTGCTCTTGCCTGCCGGACCACATAGGCGCGCCCCCAAATTGTCGCCCCGAATGTGTGCTTAGCTCCGAGTGCCCTAGTCACCTGGCCTGTATTAACAACAAGTGCCGGGACCCATGCCCAGGCTCGTGTGGTAGCAGTGCGACCTGCCATGTCACTAACCATGTGCCGGTGTGCGCGTGTCTGCAGGGTTACACTGGGGATCCGTTCTCCTATTGTTCCCCTATACCTGGTGAGTAACTAATAATGGAATAGAATAGAATAGATTCACCTAGCCTGTATTAACAACAAGTGCCGGGACCCATGCCCAGGCTCGTGTGGTAGAAACCAGCCTCGTAACAAAATAATAACTGATTTTCCTTATTATTAAATATGTTTATATTAGACATCCTAGGTTATAAAGTTATGAAATAGGTAACTACAAAACTTATTACCTTTATATGATAATTCTCCTATTGTTCCCCTATACCTGGTGAGTAACTAATAGAATAGAATAGAAGAATAGATTCCTGCCATGTCACTAACCATGTGCCGGTGTGCGCGTGTCTGCAGGGATACACTGGGGATCCGTTCTCCTATTGTTCCCCTATACCTGGTGAGTAACTAATGGAATAGAATAGATTCACCTAGCCTGTATTAACAACAAGTGTCGGGACCCATGCCCTGGCTCGTGTGGTAGCAGTGCGACCTGCCATGTCACTAACCATGTGCCGGTGTGCGCGTGTCTGCAGGGATACACTGGGGATCCGTTCTCCTATTGTTCCCCTATACCTGGTGAGTAACTAATAGAATAGAATAGAATAGATTCACCTAGCATGTATTAACAAGTGTCGGGACCCATGCCCAGGCTCGTGTGGTAGAAACCAGCCCCGTAACAAAATAATAACTGATTTTCCTTAGCCTAATATTTGCATTTAATCGTGCTAGAATCAGTCATCTTCAATTCTTCAACATGGTTTTCCTTTCATGGTTTGATTCATTCCAACAATATTTCTTATCCCATACTTTTTTTGGCTTTGATGTCTCTTTCTATTAGTGCATTTTCACTTTCAAATTGGCTTCTTTTCTCTTTCCATTTTCTATCAATGGAGGAGTTGCAATTGGGAAAATATTAATAAAAGGTCGACTCCTACGTAAAAAGTTGTGAAAAATCCAAATCTGAGGTCGAAACTCCGAAAAAGTAACTTTAAAAGGTCGAAAATTCAATTTTTAATTGATTTTCCTTAGCCTAATATTTGCATTTAATCGTGCTAGAATCAATCATCTTCAATTCTTCAACATGGTTTTCCTTTCATGGTTTGATTCATTCCAACACTATTTCTTATCTCATACTTTCTTTTTGGCTTTGATTTCTCTTTCTAGTAGTGCATTTTCACTTTCAAATTGGCTTCTTTTCTCTTTCCATTTTCTATCAATGGAGGAGTTGCAATTGGGAAAATATTAGAGAATACCTCTTATCGTCCCGAAAATGAAGACAGGATTGGAGAAAGCCAGCCGTTCCGAGAACAAACTTTATCTGTTTAAGATAAAGTATCTGTGTAAGACAAAGTTCGCTCCAGACGGGATTCAAACCCGCGACCTAGCGCTTACAAGACAGGTGTGCTGCCTTCCAAGCTAGTCCAAGACCGGGCGGCCTAAAACTAATTTCAAAAATTCAGTACTTTTTTTTTTAGACAAAGATAAAAGACTTCTTAATTTAAGATCTTTTATAGGCCAACGTGCTCATGATGCTCGAGCCATTACCCATTTGGAATTGATTAAAGGAAACTATTTCAATAACACTAGGTTTTGCAAAAGAAGAAGAAGAAGAAGAAGTGTGAAAAAAAAGGAAACTATTTCAATAACACTAGGTTTTGCAAAAGAAGAAGAAGAAGAAGTGTGAAAAAAAAGGAAACTATTTCAATAACACTAGGTTTTGCAAAAGAAGAAGAAGTGTAAAAAAAGGAAACTATTTCAATTTGAAGAAGAAGACGGAGAAGAAAATCCAAACAAACAAAAACATCATAGGGACACAAAGGCCTAACAAGGCTTAGGGACATTGTTAGAGAGAATAGGAAGACAGGATTGGAGAAAGCCAGCCGTTCCGAGAACAAACTTTATCTGTTTAAGATAAAGTATCTGTGTAAGACAAAGTTCGCTCCAGACGGGATTCAAACCCGCGACCTAGCGCTTACAAGATAGGCGTGCTGCCTTCCAAGCTAGTCCAAGACCAGGCGGGCTAAAACTAATTTCAAAAATTCAGTATTATTATTATTATTATTATTTTTTGACAAAGATAAAAGACTTCTTAATTTAAGATCTTTTATAGGCCAACGTGCTCATGATGCTCGAGCCATTACCCATTTGGAATTGATTACTCTTTGGTTTCAACACCGTGTGGTTCAAACGCTCAATGTTCCGGTCAGGGTGAATGTACCAGAACACTGGACTCTTAATTAATCCGGAGGGCCGAGGTTTGAGTCCCATCAGCGTCATTTCTATATGAACGTTTATAAGAGCTTTCAACAAACTTATACCTTCAGTATTGCATACTTTACTTACTTTCCGTGTCCGCTTTGACCAATGACCGTGTCAGATATTCCTCTGAATTACTCTTTAGTACTCTGAATTACTCCTTAGTATTGCATGAATTTTTTCTCAATCCCACGTCGTCACGTGATCTCTTGCTTTCTCTCTCCAACATATCTTCTTTCTCTGTCCCCCTCTCACCCGCAGCTCAAGCTTCCCCACCTTCCAACCCATGTCTGAGAATGTACCTGTCTACCGGAGTATACTGGAAATCCATATGAAGGTAAAGTAACCTTGTCCATTATGCCAAATAGTTAGTATTGGTTTAAGTTATCTTGTCATTGTTGTGGCCAGTCGCTGAGGTTTTGTGAAATGATTTGCTACTTTTCAAAAATAAAGTTTTCAGTCTTCTTTTGAGTTTTGCTCTGGACATGCTCAAGTAAGTAACGTGCGAAGACAGGAGAGAGAAGAGTCCGTAAAAGCTGTTCTTGATTTGGAGGGAAGTTTTTATTGAACAAGTTAGCTAGATAAGTTTTCTTCCCGAAGGCGCTTTACTTCTGGAAATCTTTTACCTGACATTTAGTGTAAGGTGGACAGACATAGAAGAAGGTTAATGCTAGGCCCTAGCTCTTACCTTCTTAACATATGAGATATCCCTGATTTACAGCTTTGCCACAGCTATACTCTTTATTATTTTTACTGCCACAGCTCTACTCTCAATATCAGTGGTTTTATTTAGACCTGATGACTTATACCTTGTGTAGACTGTGATTTTAAAGATTTATTTGTATAGTTTAAGTGAAAAATGTGGAAACTTTTTGATATGATGTACGATAGAAAATTGACTGAATGTTCTTATGATGGAAAATGACATGAAATTTCTTGGAATGAGAAATGAGAGTGATGATGAGGGTGAAAATGATGTCCAAAGGCTCCAGCTGAAAAATTAAATCAGTAACGACAAGAGCGTTTAGGTCTCTTTTTACTCGCTGAAAATGAACAGAGTAGCGGCCCTTACTTGGTGGAATTTCCGTGCAGCCTGCAAACGGGTCTCCAGTGAAGCCTTCATCACACGTACACTGCGGGGAGTGGTTCACCACTTGGCAGTACGCACTACGGCCACAAGAGCCCGGACACGGGTCCTTACACCGCTCCCCTAGGCAGGCCAAATGGCCGGCACACTCCGCGTTGATCGTGCACTCTGGCCGACAGGAGGGCGGACGGCCGATGTAGTTAGTTAGACACGAACAGATCGGGGTCTGGTTGTTAGGCTTACACTGACTGTTAGGTCCACACGGCGAGGGCAGACAGGGGTTAACGGGTGAGGGTGTTGGTGGCGGACCTAGGGGACATGCGAGGTTAACAACATGATAGACACAAGACATGCACGTGCACACAGACAGACATGAAGATATTGATGTTCATGAAGAGTTCGATGATGTTCACACCGATATGTCCAAGTTTTTTGTTGGACAAATCGGCTGAATTGTTCTAAAGTTGGATGAATTTTTTTTTACGTATAGAATTAGTAATTTTAGTACCTAAATATTGAGTAATCAAGTAATGTTCCTATAAACTGTCGAATAATGCAACAGGAAGGGCGTATTTGTCCTTCGTAGCTCAGTTGACTTTCTAGCGCTGATAGTGGTTTCTGAATCAGCATTTTCCAAGTGACCTTTCGAGACATCCCAATCGTTTTTGAATCAGGATATCCCAAGACAAATCCCAATATCCCTCCATCCTAAACATCCTTTTCTATCGGAGGTGAAAAACATTGAAAATTGCTTACGTTGTCGTTCGCAGCGCACAAAGGGGTCACCGGTATAATTCCCACGGCACGCGCACAGAGGCACATGATTGGTCACTTGACATTGCGCGTTGACGCCGCACAATCCGACGCACGGATCAACGCACTTCTGTTTAGCGCAGGCTCTGTTCTGCGCGCACTCGGAGCTGACCATACATTCGGGCTTGCAGTTAGGCGGCGCGCCCTTGTACCCCCGCTGACACGAGCAGACGGGTCGGCCGCCCACACTGCGGCAAACACTGTACAGGCCGCAAGGCGAGGGGCGGCACGGGTTGGGTGGGGGCGTGGCCGGGGGCGTCGCTTGAGCTTTTGTACAAAGATGAGGTAAAGAGACAGGGAAGACACGGGACGATTAGCATGGAGAAATGCTCATGCAAGTTACGAACTATGGAGGACAAAAATCTACCGCTTCAGGGGAAAAAAGGGATGATGAGACTAGTAAGGATCCATTGTTAAAAATTACTTAAGTAGAATAGTAACTGAATTGGAATTTAGTAGATAACATCTTTAAGATTGAAAGAGGGTTGGTTGGTTGGTTGGTTGGTTAATTTATTTGTTAACTTAATAATTAAATTTAGTTGAAGAGGAATGAATCTCTGGTGTCACTTTTCAGAGCGGTGGATTTTTGTCCCGAAAAGCATGCGTATTTAAAGAGGCTCTAGTTACAATGATTCTTTGGCAAGACTGATTTGAGTTTGTGTCCTGTATGACTCAAACCAGAATAATACATCCTCAATATCCTCACGAGGCCGCGAAGTTGGGGTATTTCTTTGTTAGAGATTACTTTGTGTTGTAACCCAGTTAATTATTTAGTAGATGATTAAGATATGACGAATTTTTTGACAGTAATCTCAAGGGACAAATTATACAGTTAGCTAAAATACAGAATACAGAAGATTCTCTCAGTCGCAACCTGTTTTGATCTGAGTAATAGGTTCAGGATTGAAAGTTACGATAGGGTATTTAAGAAATCTTCCAGA
Source organism: Diaphorina citri (assembly GCF_000475195.1). NCBI lineage: Eukaryota > Metazoa > Arthropoda > Insecta > Hemiptera > Psyllidae > Diaphorina > Diaphorina citri. The sequence continues at coordinate 77,249 of NW_007377706.1, forward strand.
TATTTTGGTGCACAAAATTGCTAGAAATTGTGAAATTAGTTTGGAAAGTTTTCAATCAATATCAAAACCTCATTTTATATTAGATGTCATTTATCAAGATTCACTTTGGGAATACACAAGAGTGGGGTTTACCAAATCAGAATTGAGATCAATCCAGGTTTGAGCAATACTACCCAGCTCAAACTCCAACTTCGTAAAAGGCGGTCTTATACAACTGATAACCACCACTACAATAGATAAGATTTGAGATGTACATCATTCAGTGAATTGAAGAGTGCGGCGAACAACAGAAATGAGTGGCTTCAAAGACAAGGCCTAGCCTTAAGATATTAATGATGATGAACCACCACTATAATAATTTCTAGCAACAGAGTGGACCAAAACATACGGCAGCTTAAAGATTAGAAAGGTCAAGACAGCATGCTTACTAGTAGAGGTAGTAACAGGTATGCGCACGCATGCGGCTAGCGGATCTCCCGTGAAGCCGCTGAGACAGTTCGCTGACACGAGCAGACGGGTCGGCCGCCCACACTGCGGCAAACACTGTACAGGCCGCAAGGCGAGGGGCGGCACGGGTTGGGTGGGGGCGTGGCCGGGGGCGTCGCTTGAGCTTTTGTACAAAGATGAGGTAAAGAGACAGGGAAGACACGGGACGATTAGCATGGAGAAATGCTCATGCAAGTTACGAACTATGGAGGACAAAAATTTACCGCTTCAGGGGGGAAAAGGGGATGATGAGACTAGTAAGGATCCATTGTTAAACATAACTTAAGTAGAATAGTAACTGAATTGGAATTTAGTAGATAACATCTTTAAGATTGAAAGAGGGTTGGTTGGTTAATTTATTTGTTAACTTAATAATTAAATTTAGTTGAAGAGGAATGAATCTCTGGTGTCACTTTTCCAAGCGGTGGATTTTTGTCCCGAAAAGCATGCGTATTTAGAGAAGCTCTAGTTACAATGATTCTTTGGTAAGACTGATTTGAGTTTGTGTCCTGTATGACTCAAACCAGATTAATACATCCTCAATATCCTCACGAGGCCGCGAAGTTGGGGTATTTCTTTGTTAGAGATTACTTTGTGTTGTAACCCAGTTAATTATTCAGTAGATGATTAAGATATGACGAATTTTTTGACAGTAATCTCAAGGGACAAATTATACAGTTAGCTAAAATACAGAATGCAGAAGATTATCTCAGTCGCAACCTGTTTGGATCTGAGTAATAGGTTCAGGATTGAAAGTTACGACAGGGTATTCAAGAAATTTTCCAGATGTTTTGGTGCACAAAATTGCTAGAAATTGTGAAATTAGTTTGGAAAGTTTTCAATCAATATCAAAACCTCATTTTGTATTAGATGTCATTTATCAAGATTCACTTTGGGAATACACAAGAGCGGGGTTTACCAAATCAGAATTGAGATCAATCCAGGTTTGAGCTATACTACCCAGTTCAATTCAGAATTGAAGCCAACTCCAGCTTCGTAAAAGGCGGTCTTATACAACTGATAACCACCACTACATTAGATAAGGTTTGAGATGTACATCATTCAGTGAATTGAAGAGTGCGGCGAACAACAGAAATGAGTGGCTTTAAAGACAAGGCCTAGCCTTTAGATATTAATGATGGTGAATAACCACTATAATAATTTCTAGCAACAGAGTGGACCAAAACATACGGCAGCTTAAAGATTAGAAAGGTTCAAGACAGCATGCTTACTAGTAGAGGTAGTAACAGGTATGCGCACGCATGCGGCTAGCGGATCTCCCGTGAAGCCGCTGAGACAGTTACACGCGGGCGAATGATTAGTGACGCGGCACTCCGTGTTATTGCCGCATCCGGCCTGGACGCACGGGTCGCGACACTTGTTCCCGATGCAGGCCTTGCGTCGCGTACACTCGGAGTTAAGCACGCACTCCGGCCGACATCCGGTGTACGGGTCACCGAAGTAATCCGGCACGCACGTGCACGATCCGACGCCGCGTGCGTTAACTTTGCACGCGGCGTTCGGACCGCATGGCGAAGGCTGACAGGGGTTGCGTGGCGCTTCCACAGGCGGAGGGGGAGAGGGCGCTATAAAATGAGTGAGTAATGTGAACGTTAACTTTGCACGCGGCGTTTGGACCGCATGGCGAAGGCTGACAGGGGTTGCGTGGCGCTTCCACAGGCGGAGGGGGAGAGGGCGCTATAAAATGAGTGAGTAATGTGAGATCCTACGTGTGTACAACGCTGGGGTTGCGAGTGAGGAAGTGTGAAGCATGGCAAGCATGTGATGTGATGGTGTGATGAGACAAATGAAGAAGAATGATGAGAAACGTACAGAATATTGAACACATGGCCCTAAATTCTACAGAAGTATAGTGACCTAATACTCTTTAGACCTAAATAACTCAGAATCGATTTTCATACTTACCAACAAAATTGTTGTTCACAGAGCACATACGTACACAGTTCTTTTGACGATGGTGACAGAGAGAACAGAAAGAGATATTTGTGTAGGAAACAAAAAGTGGACAAACTAGTATCGACTCAACGGAAGAAGGTCCTTTTTTTGTAACAAACAAAAAGTGGGCAAACTAGTATTGACTTTTGGTCCCAATCTTCCCATCACCACCGTCAAAGTTGGACAAGGACTCTCGGTTCGCACTTACCTTCAATGTACGGCGTACACCCAATGAACGGATCCCCCGAGTAGCCGGACTGGCAGGAACATACGGGTGAATGCGCCACCACATTACACACCGCATGGTACCCGCACGAGCCCGGACACGGGTCCTTACACCGCTCGTTAATACACGCCAGGTTACCCGCACACTCCGCGTTAATCGTACACTCGGGGCGGCAATTGGGGGGCCGTCCGATGTAGTTGGACTGACAGGAGCAGATCGGCGTCTGACCAGCGGTCCGGCAGATCGAGTTCGGACCGCACGGAGACGGGACGCACGGGTTGCGGTTCTCTATCACCACCACGGCAGGCTCGTCTAAAGGGGGGTTGCGTAAAAGAGAACATGCGGAAAATCAACACCAGGGCAATACGATACAATAGGGCAACCAATACAGTACAAAGAAGGAATAGAAATAGGGGCATGCAAAATAGTCACAATATAGGGACGCAAAGATAGAGTCTACAAGAAAGAAAAAGCTCCGTACTACTACACAGATTTTAAAGATTCTACTGGAACTATTGTGTGCGTACCCTGAGAAAGGATACTCTACCTCTACATACTACAAGTTCTAACTAGTGATATAGAAAAGAAAAAGAGACTTTCTATCTCATTCCCTGGACGCAATGTTCTTTGTTATTTTGTTCACAACTTGATCGGTTCACAATAACTACAACACACGTATGTGTTATGGTTATGTGACGGATTATGTGACGTGACGGATTGTGACGTCTTCTTCTTATTTTATTACATTGTCTTTCTGATATTTTACAAATGATATTCATATTGGGTACCATTAATAAAACTGATTCTTTTTATTAGTTTCCTCAATTCATAAGTTTTCATTTTGTCCTCACGCCACGAGCTAAATAACCTCGTGACATCTCCAGGTTCCGGGTTTTCCGCTTAAGTCACACACGGGCATACTTACGTTGAATGGGAACACATCGCACGAACGGATCTCCAGTGTATCCGTTCACGCAGGAGCAAATCGGCGAATGATTGATCACCTTGCACACGGCATTGTACGCGCACAGATGGTCCAGACACGGGTTCGTACAGATGTGATTGATACAGGTCTTGTCGTGGTTGCAGTCCGAGGAAACGAGGCACTCGGGCCTGCAGCATGGTGGGCTTCCGTAGTAGCCGGGTAGGCAGGAGCAGATCGCTTGCCCGTTGATTGCGCGACACTGGGAGTACGGCCCGCATGGGGATTTCATGCACGGGTGACGCTTCATTTGCTCGATTTCCAAATCGACGTGACACGCTGAAGCGCGCGCGGGAGGGGACAGAAAGAAGCATGCTAAGAGAGCGGTACACTAGGCGATAGGCAAGCAACCAACTAGGGACTACAACTACAGGGAAGGGCAACATGCAGTAATAGGACGGGTTTCTAGCCTAATAGAACTGATTTGTTTCTTTCATTGATGTTTGGTTTGCTCAAAAAACTTTACAAATATATTTGCCAAACTTCCTACTAATCTAGCTCAAAGTATATTTCAAAAGACACTCGAAGCTTTTAAAGAATTTTCAGTTCTATCTCCACATCTGAAGGACAGCTAGGGGCGAAAGGCAAAGAAGGGCTTTAACTTACTCGGTTCAAGCGGTATAGCATAACACGAGGTGAGCGGATTTCCAGTATATCCCGGCGGACAATAACAGTTGGGCACATGCTGCACGACCTTACACTCCGCATGCAAACCGCATGTCCGCACGCACGGGTCGACACACTTGCTGTTCACGCACGCCTTGGTGCGCGCGCAGTCGGAATTCATGACGCACTCCGGACGACAGCCGGTGTACGGGTCGCCGAAATATTCGGGCAGACACGCGCATGCGCCGGCGCCGTTGCGCTCGCGACAGATTGCGTTCGGACCGCATGGGAAATGTTGACACGGACTGATGGGTTCGGGCGGAAGGTAGCTGATCACTGCGGATAGGAAGGGCGAGGAAAGCATGCAAGAGTCAAAACCGAAACCAGGTACAGAGGAAGATACATACAGATACTAATACTACGCGGGCTGAACAGTCGTAGGGACTGTGCAAAGAAGCTTCAGTCATTCGCTTCGCTTCGGACAGAAAAGCAGAAGGGATTTATCTCCAAATATGTACATAGGTACCTGGTAAGTACATATATACATATTTATATATTTACAGAGAAAAATATGCCCTAGGAAGACATGGAATCAAACATAAATCAGATAGGGAAGATAAAGAAGAATTGAGTGAATAAAAAAACAGAAAGTCAAGATAATTGTAAAAGTAATTATATCAAAAATAAAGTCGAACTTACAATTACAAAGTATTCAAATAGTTTTGTTGACTGAAACTTCTTTGAAAAACACCAGAAATACAGAGTAGCAAGAGGGCAAGACGTAAAGAAAACTACAAACTAAGTAACTAACACAGAAAAGTAACTACACATATCTACAAAAAGATCTACAAAATACACAGAGACTACAGACATAGAAGGCAAAAATGAAAGAAAACAATACAAGTAAAAATGCAACGAGCATCCTACAACTACAGGACAGTTTCGAATGCCTTTCATAGAATACAAGTAGCAAAACATGCCAAACACAACAATAGAAGGCTTAAAATGTCGACTTACCAGACCTCCAAAGAGGAAGAAAGATGACTAGGGCGAAATTATGACTAGATTGACAATTTGGGCTTGTGAAATCACTCTTTTAGAGATGGATTTCATTTTACTTACCAACTTAGGAGATGGGAGGTTTCACAGAAATTTGAGTGTTGACTAGAAGCTATGACTAAAGATAGATAACTTAAATATAATACCTATAAGGTAGATGAATCTTATTATGATCTAAAATGGGGAGGTTACGGGTAAGGACTGAAATTTTGTTCCAGGAACATTGGCTCCAAAGAAGTATAAATCTAAAAGTCATATCTATAACTACAGATAATAATGGTTCTCAAGAGGCAATAATTGAAATTGTAGGTACAAGAGACTTTCTGTGGATAGAGGACAGTAACTGGCAATAGCAAGATTTTGAGGCATATCGAATTTGTCAGAATTTTGTAACTGACCTTTGTTGACTTTTGTAAGATTTTGAAATCTTTCAAGACAAGAAGAGACTTGGTAGGAACTGTCAACTGTTCACAGAAACACAGTAAGTTTCTTGTGCCCCAAAAAAATTGGTTCAAAAATTGAACAAGTATAATAAAAGAGATACATTATCATAAAGATAATAATTATGTACCAAAGTTACTCAAAAATATTGAACTGAAAAGTAAATAAATCTAGGGTTGAATTGGTGATTATGTATGTGAATTTAAAGGGAGTAAGCTATGAGAGGCAATCATGACAAATGGGTGAACAATAAGAGAATATGTTGAGAAAATACTTGGCACATTGTGGAAGCAGTAGAGAAGGGACTGACAAAGATTATGTCAAGAAGGAAAGCAAGGTACGAGTAACAGTTGTAAAAAAAAACATGGGAAAATGCGAAAATGTCTCTGGCATATGTAGACAAGCTACAAGAAAAACGCAAGAAAGCTGAAAAGATCTACTAATCAAAATTCTGGAACAAAGCGAAAAATTACAGAAAAGCTAAGAAAAGAGGAACAGATTTCGAAATTTCAAAGCAATTGAGTGAGGAAGTGTGAAGCATGGTAAGCATGTAATGTGATTGTGATGAGACAAATGAAGAAGAATGATGAGAAACGTACAGAATATTGAACACATGGCCCTAAATTCTACAGAAGTATAGTGACCTAATACTCTTTAGACCTAAATAACTCAGAATCGATTTTCATACTTACCAACAAAATTGTTGTTCACAGAGCACATACGTACACAGTTCTTTTGACGATGGTGACAGAGAGAACAGAAAGAGATATTTGTGTAGGAAACAAAAAGTGGACAAACTAGTATCGACTCAACGGAAGAAGGTCCTTTTTTTGTAACAAACAAAAAGTGGGCAAACTAGTATTGACTTTTGGTCCCAATCTTCCCATCACCACCGTCAAAGTTGGACAAGGACTCTCGGTTCGCACTTACCTTCAATGTACGGCGTACACCCAATGAACGGATCCCCCGAGTAGCCGGACTGGCAGGAACATACGGGTGAATGCGCCACCACATTACACACCGCATGGTACCCGCACGAGCCCGGACACGGGTCCTTACACCGCTCGTTAATACACGCCAGGTTACCCGCACACTCCGCGTTAATCGTACACTCGGGGCGGCAATTGGGGGGCCGTCCGATGTAGTTGGACTGACAGGAGCAGATCGGCGTCTGACCAGCGGTCCGGCAGATCGAGTTCGGACCGCACGGAGACGGGACGCACGGGTTGCGGTTCTCTATCACCACCACGGCAGGCTCGTCTAAAGGGGGGTTGCGTAAAAGAGAACATGCGGAAAATCAACACCAGGGCAATACGATACAATAGGGCAACCAATACAGTACAAAGAAGGAATAGAAATAGGGGCATGCAAAACAGTCACAATATAGGGACGCAAAGATAGAGTCTACAAGAAAGAAAAAGCTCCGTACTACTACATAGATTTTAAAGATTCTACTGGAACTACTGTGTGCGTACCCTGAGAAAGGATACTCTACCTCTACATACTACAAGTTCTAACTAGTGATATAGAAAAGAAAAAGAGACTTTCTATCCCATTCCTTGGACGCAATGTTCTTTGTTATTTTGTTCACAACTTGATGGGTTCACAATAACCACAACACACGTACATATGTGTTATGGTTATGTAACGGATTATGTGACGTGACGGATTGTGACGTCTTCCTCTTATTTTATTACGTTGTCTTTCTGATATTTTACAAATGATATTCATATTGGGTACCATTAATAAAACTGATTATATTTATTAATTTCCTCAATTCATAAGTTTTCATTTTGTCCTCACGCCACGAGCTAGATAACTTCGTGACATCTCCAGGTTCCGGGTTTTCCGCGTAAGTCACACACGGGCATACTTACGTTGAATGGGAACACATCGCACGAACGGATCTCCAGTGTATCCGTTCACGCAGGAGCAAATCGGCGAATGATTGATCACCTTGCACACGGCATTGTACGCGCACAGATGGTCCAGACACGGGTTCGTACAGATGTGATTGATACAGGTCTTGTCGTGGTTGCAGTCCGAGGAAACGAGGCACTCGGGCCTGCAGCATGGTGGGCTTCCGTAGTAGCCGGGTAGGCAGGAGCAGATCGCTTGCCCGTTGATTGCGCGACACTGGGAGTACGGCCCGCATGGGGATTTCATGCACGGGTGACGCTTCATTTGCTCGATTTCCAAATCGACGTGACACGCTGAAGCGCGCGCGGGAGGGGACAGAAAGAAGCATGCTAAGAGAGCGGTACACTAGGCGATAGGCAAGCAACCAACTAGGGACTACAACTACAGGGAAGGGCAACATGCAGTAATAGGACGGGTTTCTAGCCTAATAGAACTGATTTGTTTCTTTCATTGATGTTTGGTTTGCTCAAAAAACTTTACAAATATATTTGCCAAACTTCCTACTAATCTAGCTCAAAGTATATTTCAAAAGAATGTAAGGTGGACAGACATAGAAGAAGGTTAATGCTAGGCCCTAGCTAGCTCTTATCTTAACATAATTATGAGATTTCCCTGATTTACAGCTTTGCCACAGCTATACTCTTTATTTTTACTTTAACACAGCTCTACTCTCAATATCAGTGGTTTTATTTAGACCTGATTACTTGTACCTTGTGTAGACTGTGATTTTAAAGATTTATTTGTATAGTTTAAGTGAAAAATGTGGAAACTTTTTGATATGATGTACGATAGAAAATTGACTGAATGTTCTTATGATGGAAAATGACATGAAATTTCTTGGAATGAGAAATGAGAGTGATGATGAGGGTGAAAATGATGTCCAAAGGCTCCAGCTGAAAAATTAAATCAGTAACGACAAGAGCGTTTAGGTCTCTTTTTCCTCGCTGAAAATGAACAGAGTAGCGGCCCTTACTTGGTGGAATTTCCGTGCAGCCTGCAAACGGGTCTCCAGTGAAGCCTTCATCACACGTACACTGCGGGGAGTGGTTCACCACTTGGCAGTACGCACTACGGCCACAAGAGCCCTGGGTTTTTCGATGATTTACTTTTTTCAATGCTATGCTATGACTCTGTATAATATTCCTTGCTATGTACTATGTATAATATTCCTATTTAACTCTCTTCATCCTTTATCGACATCTCTTGTGAGGACACGGAAGGAGCCCACCCATTGTCTTTAGGCTCCTTTCGTCTGGCGGTGCAAAAAAGGTTAAGAGTGGACAGAGATAGGAAGAAGTAAGATTTTTGGCGGTGCTAATGTGAGCACGCGTTTTGGGGTTTCGTAATAGAATATATTGATTTCCTAACTAGTTTGACTGATTACTCCATACACAACAAGCCCTGAGGCTTTGGTGTAGGAGCACCTGCCCTAAAAGATGAGTCAGTCTACGAATCTAGTAACACAGAAGATCAGGGCGCTTACGTTGTGGCAAACACCGGACAAATGGGTCTCCAGTAAATCCAGCTGTACAGGAACAAATCGGATTGTGGTTGATCACTTGGCACCTTGCGTTAACACCGCACACGCCGACGCACGGGTCGACGCACTTCTGATTGACGCATGCCTTGTCCTGCGCGCATTCCGACGACACCATACATTCCGGTTTGCACGCGGGCGGCGCGCCGACGTATCCTGTCTGGCAGGAACATACCGCGTGGTCGTTGGATTCACGACACACACTGTATGGACCGCATGGGGAGGGCAGACATGGGTTCTTGGGTCGTTCGGGTTCGACTAGAGATAGAGTGCAGGAAGAAACAAGAGTGAGCAGTGAGCACACACAGAACATGCATGGAAGAGAGGAGGTAATCAGCCCACAATGCCTGCAACTCGGGCTCAAACCGTTTGAGGTGAAGCGCGAGTGACGAAAAACTTCGAGATCCAGGTCTTTTAGATGGACTGACAGACCAAGGTTTGAACCTTTTCCCACCACGACTGATCGCGGTCAGACAGTTTGAGCGTGAGTGCCTGGCATAAAGTGGGTCTTCAATGTTGAAAATGTACAGATTTGAAAGAGGTTGAACAAGGAATTTTCTCTGATAGATGAGAAAGCACGTATTCCTCTATACAAAAATAAACTCTTTTCTTACAAAAGCATGCACTGTTTGCACTGTACATTATTTCATTTTCAAAGCTTAAAACTAAACGATAGGGAAAAGAAGAAGCTAGAGTAGGTACAGATAAAGAGAAGGCATAAATAGAGTACAGATAAAGAGAAGGGAAGCTTACTAGCTGCGGGCAGATTGCAAACGGAGAGCGGATCCCCGACGTATCCCACAAAGCAAGAACAGGAAGGCGCATGGTTGATGACGCGACACTCCGCATTGATACCGCATGTCCCAATACACGGGTCTCTACACTTGTTGTTCACGCACGCCTTGCTCCGGTCGCAATCCGAATTTATGACGCACTCCGGACGACAGCCGGTGTACGGATCTCCGAAATATTCTGGCAGACAGACGCACGAGCCCGCGCCGTTGCGTTCGCGACAGAGCGCGTTGGCACCGCATGGGTTCGGCACGCACGGGTCACGGGGTCCTTCGGTTGGTACGACTGTGCATTGAACTGAAAAGTAAATAAATCTAGGGTTGAATTGGCGATTATGTATGTGAATTTAATGGGAGTAAGCTATGAGAGGCAATCATGACAAATGGGTGAACAATAAGAGAATATGTTGAGAAAATACTTGGCACATTGTGGAAGCAGTAGAGAAGGGACTGACAGAGATTATGTCAAGAAGGAAAGCAAGGTACGAGTAACAGTTGTAAAAAAAACATAGGAAAATGCGAAAATGTCTCTGGCATATGTAGACAAGCTACAAGAAAAACGCAAGAAAGCTGATAAGATCTACTAATCAAAATTCTGGAACAAAGCGAAAAATTACAGAAAAGCTAAGAAAAGAGGAACAGATTTCGAAATTCCAAAGCAATCAATACAAGTGCTGCCAAATGGAAAGCACAAAAATAGCAAAAATACTCCTCAAATAATACAAAGCCCTGAACCATAGAGAATTTAGATAACTATCTTGGAAAGCCTTTGTATACAACTGCCTTAAGCAAACTACGAATGAAAAATCACAAGAAACTGAAAACTTCTCAACCTGAACCAAAATAGGAGAAAGCACAGAATACTTCCGAAAGCGGTGAAATACAGGGATGACTCCCAAACCGATGCGAGTAAGCAGAAAAGGATTGGGATCAATCTAGACGGGATATGTAAGCATTTCTTCCTGTACACAAAAAGCTCAAAGGGACAGAGGTGTAAGGCAACCCTAACCTTAAAGGAAATGCGAATACGAAGCAAAAAGACGATTTCGAAAGCGCAAAAAAACGGAATATCTCTTCGCTTACTCTTGAAACACTTTCGAAAGCGGCAAACTAAGGGGATAGCTCCCAAACCGATACGAGTAAGCAAAATAGGAGGAGAGTACGAAGCAAAAAGACAATTTGGAAAGCGCACAAAACGGGGACATCTCTTCGCTTACTCTTGAAACAGATCCGGAACGGGTCGCCCTGGATCTGGAAAAAAGTGGATTCTAAATTCTGTCGCTTATTTTTCTCAGGCTAATACATTTTCTTTAAAAAGGTATGGGAACGAACAAAATTTCTTGGCTAAAAAGCTTCTTTTTTTACGTCTCAAGAAAAATACCCTAAAAAAGAGTACTTATTGTAGATAGAGATCGAAAACGAAGAAACTTCAACACGTTCACTCCCAAGTAGCCACCAAGGCGTAACTTCTTACCTGGCACGGGACGGTAGACACGGGTTCTGAGGTAGATCTGGAATACGGGGAGCTGAACAAGAGAAAAACACAGATGGATATTAGACAAAACAGATCTCATATTAGACACAAGGCTAAATGTCCTTTTCATTCTTATTAGCCAGCCTAGTTAGCTTAGTTGGTAGTGCGTCTGCCTTGTAAGCGCTAGGGCGCGGGTTCGATTTCGGGATGATAAGACCTTAGCAGTTATAGTTCCCTCTGTCAAACCTCTCCAAAAAAGATTTTCTAAGCAAGGTCTTGTATAAAGAATTGTAAGTACTCTCAAGTTGAGTCTCAACCACGCATGTATTATTGATATTTGTATCCTGTTAAATATACGAGACTTTGTTTAACTGCAGTGGTAAAGGGACTTTTCAATCCTAGGCTAAAGGAACCTCTCAGTCCTAGTGTAAAGGAACTTTAAAAGCTATCACAAAAGTTTAAAAAAAAAAAATAATAATAAATGTCTTTCTTTGTGTTACTATATCACAACTTTGGTGCTCACTGCAGCATTGTAGGATTTTTCCAAATACATATATCGCAATAATCCAGCTCCCAATTACCTACCATGCTGGCACCGGTCGCTATGCGCATTTATATTACATAGCTACTCACTTTCCTCACGAGGCTGAGTGGGCCCCGTAACGGCCAGTCACGGAATCAAACATTTGCATTATACAAATTTCTTGACCCCGCCGGGAATCGAACACGGGTCTCCCGCGTGCAAGGCGAGCGCAGTGACCACTACGCCATGGGAGCTGACTAGATCATAATAAATGATGCTCACGGTAAGTGTTTTCATATGGGCACTAGCCAGATGCTTGCTCATTTACGTAAGGAATATTGGATTCCTCATGGACGTAGTACAGTCAAATCTGTGCTACACAGATGTCCTACGTGTAGAAAAGGTAATTGTTATGGTCCTTATGAAACGCCTGAGTTTTCTTTTTATCCCGATTACAGACTTAATAAGAATTTGCCTTTCAGTGTGTGTGGCGTGGACTATTTTGGACCGCTTTAACTTACTCGGTTCAAGCGGTATAGCATAACACGAGGTGAGCGGATTTCCAGTATATCCCGGCGGACAATAACAGTTGGGCACATGCTGCACGACCTTACACTCCGCATGCAAACCGCATGTCCGCACGCACGGGTCGACACACTTGCTGTTCACGCACGCCTTGGTGCGCGCGCAGTCGGAATTCATGACGCACTCCGGACGACAGCCGGTGTACGGGTCGCCGAAATATTCGGGCAGACACGCGCATGCGCCGGCGCCGTTGCGCTCGCGACAGATTGCGTTCGGACCGCATGGGAAATGTTGACACGGACTGACGGGTTCGGGCGGAAGGTAGCTGATCACTGCGGATAGGAAGGGCGAGGAAAGCATGCAAGAGTCAAGACCGAAACCAGGTACAGAGACATGAAAGATACATAGTACATACAGATACTAATATTAAACGGGCTGAACAGTCGTAGGGACTGTGCAAAGAAGCTTCAGTCATTCGCTTTGCTTCGGACAGAAAAGCAGAAGGGATTTATCTCCAAATATGTACATAGGTACCTGGTAAGTACATACATATTTATATATTTACAGAGAAAAATATGCCCTAGGAAGACATGGAATCAAACATAAATCAGATAGGGAAGATAAAGAAGAATTTATCATACAGAACAAATATCTCTGTACATAGAAGAAGTGATAGGAATAGAAACTTTTAGTGATCAACTTTAGATGAAAACCTTCAACCTGTAAGGCGAGCCTAACACTGGACGCGTAGACGCGCAACTTATAATTCAATGTACGCAAATACAAGACATTACAAACAAAATTACTACCTAGGTTAGGTTAATCTCTACCATTCAACCCTAGACCAAAAGATAATATGTAGTAGTTGACAGGTATTTATTTGTTTGCTATACCAATTCTCTCAGAAGCACATTAAACATAGAGCTGAATCCTCCTCGTCTAAAACTTCAGCTGGATAGCTGACCCCGCTTTTAACACCATTTAAGTATGGACAGAACAAAGATTAAAATCAAAGGCAAGTCAACTCACTCTCTTCATAACATCGCACAAATTTGCTATACCAATTCTCTCAGAAGCACATTAAACATAGAGCTGAATCCTCCTCGTCTAAAACTTCAGCTGGATAGCTAACCCCGCTTTTAACACCATTTAAGTATGGACAGAACAAAGATTAAAATCAAAGGCAAGTCAACTCACTCTCTTCATAACATCGCACAAACGGGTCCCCGACAAGATTGGGCGGACACGAACATATCGGCTGATGGTTGACCACATGACAGCGCGCATGCAAACCGCATACGCCCAGACACGCGTCCGCGCACCGCTGCGACACGCACGCCTGTGTTGGTTCGCACTCGGCGGACACGACACATTGCGGTCGGCATGCGGGCGGAGATCCGATGAAGTTGGGCAGGCAGGAGCATACGGCGCCGCGTGACGAAAGCGTACAGCGGGAATTCGGACCGCATGGGGATGGTTCGCATGGGTTCTGAGGGGCGACGGCTGTAGGAGAAAATAAAATAAATATAGATTTGTGTTCGATATGCCGATGCCATGTTCTTTTATGGACCGAATAAAATCTGATACTAGTAATACTGAATTTTTGATAAAATTTCGCTGAATTGTTAGATATTCAGGCTCAGCTGATGGGTAAATAACTCCTAAAGTTGACTTTTTAGGCCAGCTTTTTACTATTAGGTATACCTGATGAGCACACACTATCAGGTAGACCTGACAGACGGACCTTTTCAGCCGTACCTGTCAGGTATACCTGATCAGATGACACCTGATGAGCACACACACTATCAGATAGACCTGACAGGTACGGCTGAAAAGGTCCGTCTGTCAGGTCTACCTGACACCTGATAGTGAGTGACTGGCCTTAGGAATGGACAGTTTACTTACGTTTAGGTGGTTCAGGTCTGCATGATTGGAACGGATGGCGACGGCTGTAGGAGAAAATAAAATAAATATAGATTTGTGTTCGATATGCCGATGCCATGTTCTTTTATGGACCGAATAAAATCTGATACTAGTAATACTGAATTTTTGATAAAATTTCGCTGAATTGTTAGATATTCAGGCTCAGCTGATGGGTAAATAACTCTGGCCTTAGGAATGGACAGTTTACTTACGTTTAGGTGGTTCAGGTCTGCATGATTGGAACGGATCTCCTACATAGCCACTTATACAAGCACACGTAGGGACATGGTTTATGACGGAACATTCAGCGTTAATGCCACATACGTTAGGACAGGGGTCACGACAATGTGATGAAATACAAGCGAGGCCTGGAGCACAGTCTGAATTCATCGAGCACTCCGGGCGACAGCCGCCCGTGTAGGGATTACCTGGAGAACAAATGGAAATCAAAGATTAGGGAAAAATAATCGAAACAAAACAAAATTGCAATTCAGGCCTGGAGCACAGTCTGAATTCATGGAGCACTCCGGTCGACAGCCGCCCGTGTAGGGATTACCTGGAGAACAAATGGAAATCAAAGATTAGGGAAAAATAATCGAAACAAAACAAAATTGCAATTCCTTCTATCTAAACTAAAAAGGAAAACTACAGAATCAAGGAAAGTGGACTCATGGTCAATGTCCCGACATTTGTAAACACCAAAACAAACAAAAAATGATCTAGACTAATCTAAAGGGAAGCAAAAGCAAACATCGAGCCTAGAAGATTCATAAAGAACCACAAGGAGAAATGATCGACCGGATGAATTCAACAAGGCGAATGATGAGTTGAGAGAAGAAGTTGATATGTTAGAGAAGGAGGAAGAAGCTTGTGTTCAAAAATGAAATAATCAAGAAGAAAGAAAAAGAACAAGGAAATATGAAAGAAATAAGAGAATTGAGAAATAAATGAGAAGACCGAAGTTCACTTACCCTGATAAGGAGGTATACATGAGCATCGGGCTACGCCACCCACGGCAGAACATTGGGCGTTAACACCACATGGGGCGAGGGCACACGGGTCTCTGGGCTGCTCGGGTTGAACCGCTGTGGAACCAAGAGAGAAGTATAATGAGGACTTTGGACTTTTTTTTTTCAGGAAGTATACCTTGTGGGAGAAAAGGCTAGGAAGAGGAAGTTGCCTATGCACTTCGTGGGTGTATTGCACATTTTGAATTTTGTATTTGTATTTTTACAAATTTACGGATTGAAAAAGAAAAAATCCATTTTTACAAATTACAGAGACTAATAGGGTACTTAGAACTAAGCTTACGTACTAATTAATAAATAAAGAGAAGAAGAAGAAGAAGAAGAAGAAGAAGAAGCAGGTAGATAGATAGATAGATACAATGTAGATATAACCAGGTTAGTATGGAAATTTAACCATAAGTCAATACATAAAACTAAAATATGTCAACAGCAACCTATGTATGAGTGAGTACTGTTTGTGTATGAAGGTGTAGTTATGTATAGGTACTATTTTGCCTAGTCAGTTTAATAATTAGGCGACCATACAAATGGGGAGAAAGATAGGATAACCTAACCTAACCTAGAATCCAACTTATCCAACCAATTCTTTCATTTTCCTTAAAATACTATAATTTAGAGCTTCGCAGAACATACAAAAGATTATAACTCCCTCGTCTGGTTTAGGAAGAACTTGGTAATGCTGTCATAGTAGGTATAAGAAAGTGTTTACATATTGGTTAAGAAAGTGGTGCTGTTGTTGTTGCTGTTGTAGCGGCTTTAGCTTTCACCGAGTGGCGATAAGAAAGTGTTATACATAGATAGTCTTACAACACAGGTTACACACAAATTCAAATACAGGGGGCGAAGGTTAATTAAAAATTGTTGAAGGTGGGGGGATATATGACTACTTACTGATCACAATCGGGCTACATCCCACAAACGCATCGCCCTGGTATCCCGCCTGACAAGTACACAGGGGTGTATGATTCACCACCGTACACTTGGCATTCGGGCCGCATAGTCCCGGACACGGGTCCTGGCACTTCTCCTTGATGCACGCCTGGTGACCCGGACACTCCTGATTCACCACACACTCGGGACGGCAGTAGGGCGTTACTGATAACAATCGGGCTACATCCCACAAACGCATCGCCCTGGTATCCCGCCTGACAAGTACACAGGGGTGTGTGATTCACCACCGTACACTTGGCATTCGGGCCGCATAGTCCTGGACACGGGTCCTGGCACTTCTCCTTGATGCACGCCTGGTGACCCGGACACTCCTGATTCACCACACACTCGGGACGGCAGTAGGGCGGGTTGCCTATGTAGTTCTCCTGTGAAGGGACAAGAGGGAAAGGTGAAGGCGTTGGATTTTGGTTTCGGTAAATGAAGAGGTTTTCGAGTGACGAGGTCAAAGGCTTTGGAAATGTCTAGATCGTTTTTTTTTTTTTCCAAATCAAATAAAAGACAAACTTCATCATTTATTCTAAACAGATAAGGTTCGTTCTCGGAAAGACTGGCTTTCTCCTATCCCGTAAGTACTCCTCTCTTCAATTTCGAAACAATAAAACCTCCCTTCCAGCCCTTCCTCCGTTGTTACAGTTCCCTGTAGATTCCATCAATCCTTTTCAGAAAAAAGTAAAAAAAAAAAACGAAACTTTATTGGAACTGCAGGCCAAAAAGGATTTGACCACTGAAAGTATTTGAACTTGATTGAACTCAAATTTGCTAGCGGTATCGGCGCGAACGACCTACTATCCGCAGTGTTAAAGCACCTAAAAGGAAAAAAACAAGCAGGGTCCGTCCCTCCGGGAATTTTTTAGCCCGTAGTGATTAGAGAAAATCTGTATCTATGTACCTACCTAATTTGTTTAATATTCAGTTTATTATTATTCTTGATTTGATTTTTTGATTTTACTTTCATGTAATGATTTAGAATTAGATTAATAGGAGATATTGAAGTAGAGGAAGAAGAAGAAAATGAAACTATGATATAAGAAACTAAAATGTTCCTGAAAAGTACAAATATTATGTACTTATATAGGAACACGATGAAATTTGTGAAGAAACTGAATAAACCTTATTATGTTATTATGTTAAAGTGTTAAGACAGCCTAGTTAGCTTGGTTGGTAGCGCTACTGCCTTGGAAGCGCTAGGGCGCGGGTTTGATTCCCACCCGGACCGGACTTTATCCTAAACAGTTCATGTTCGTTCTCGGAACGGCTGGCTTTCTTCTATCCTGTCTTCCTTCTCTCTTCTATTTCGGGATGATAAGACCTTAGCAGTTATAGTTCCCTCTATCAAACCTCTTCAAAAAAGATTTTCTAAGCAAGGTCTTGTATAAAGAATTGTAAGTACTCTCAAGTTGAGTCTCAACCACGCATGTATTATTGATATTTCACAAAAGTTAACTTACCGAGCATTCCCACTACACAGGAACACACAGGGTGATGGTCAAGTACTCTACAGTCCGCGTTAGGGCCACATGGTGAAGGTAGACACGGGTTCTGAGGTAGGTCTGGAATACGGGGAGCTGAACAAGAGAAAAACACAGATGGATATTAGACAAAACAGATCTCATATTAGACACAAGGCTAAATGTCCTTATAATAATAAAGGAAGGACGGACTAAAAAGGAGAAAAAAAAAAACAAACAAACAAAAAACAAACAAATTTAAATAAGGCTCACCTTGCACGAACAGACGGGATGTTGTTTGACAATCTTGCACAGGGAGTTGGGTCCACACAGATCCGGAAGGCAAGGGTTGGACGGTACCTTGGGCTGTTCTATGGCGGGAGGTAGATAGCAGGAGACAAATGGGTCTCCCACGTGTCCCGGAGGACATTGGCAGATCGGGTTGTGATTAATGACTAGACAAGACGCACCTGAAAAAAAATAGGAAGCGGATGACATTGTGAATTAATCATTGATTATTATTTATTTATTTATTTATTTATTCATTTTATTTTATTTTTTATGGTTGTTGGTGTTGTTGTAGCGGCTTCAGCTGTAGCCGAATGGTGATGGTAGAATAAAGGATATTGTGATTAATGACTAGACAAGACGCACCTGAGAAAAAAAATAGGAAGCGGATGACATTGTGAATTAATCATTGATTATTATTTATTTTATTATTATTTTTTTTTTTATTCATTTTATTTTATTTTTTATGGTTGTTGGTGTTGTTGTAGCGGCTTCAGCTGTAGCCGAATGGTGATGGTAGAATAAAGGATTCATTTTAAGGATTTATTACTTTCTTTTTTTCATTTGGTTTCAAGCCATGTTTAATTGGCTCGTCCTGAACCGCAGTCAACCATCGCATCCTGAGGACTTGTGCTCATTCTTTAAAAGCACTAAAAGCAGAGTGAACCCTTTGAAGAACTACCAGCTACCTAGGTTGGTTAGAGAATAGGGTTAGACCACCCGAGTCTAATGTAGCAGTTTCATCCCTACGAAATAAAAAAACGGTGGTAAAACACTCATCTATTTTATTTTTAATAATCGCATTAGGTACCTAAAAGAGAATTTGTTTCCACTTACCGACAGCGCATATTCCATTGCAAACCTCCACGCACTTCCAATTGACGCAGGCCTGCGTCTGCGGACACTCGGCACTGATGACACACTCCGGTTTACACGCGGGCGGAGATCCTCTGTATCCGTCCAGACACGAACACACGGCCGTACCGCTAGGCGCTATCAGACACTTGGAGTACGGGCCGCATGGGTTCGGATCGCACGGGTTGCGTGGTAGATCTGCCACGGGCGGAAGAGCTGAAATGTGACCGAAAAGGAAGGGGAAATGTCTTATCTTCAGTATTTTTACTCTCGGTACTTGTTCAGAAGTCACAACAATGAAAATTTGCTACAAAAAGGAGCTGTCACAAATGAGTAATCTTCAGTATTTTTACTCTCGGTACTTGTTCAGAAGTCACAACAATGAAAATTTGCTACAAAAAGGAGCTGTCACAAATGAGTAAGTGACGGAAGTAACCAGTGTTATTGTAGGTTTTGTAGGGTTAGGTTAAACACAAAAAGGATCTTACTTTTTCATTGTCATGATGGCTTCTGAATATGTTTAATATTTTGTTTTCTTTATTTAAATTATCAAGTAATAATACAAATACAGCAGGATCCTTCCTAAGCAAACAATGCTTCTAAGGAGAATATTATTACAAAAATTAATTTTGTTCTGTGTCTTGTATTATTATTATTATTATTATTATTATTATTATCATTATTATTATTATTATTATTATTATTATTATTATTATTATTATTCACATGTTCCATTTAGTTGTATTGAAAGTTGAACCCTCGATGAACAATAAAATGTTACAGTTTTTGTTGACCTTTGAGAATGCTACGAGTTTGTTTGATCAAAGTTTCCAAACATGTTCACATGTTAACAAACACGTCTTCAAAATGAGGTACTAATCCTCAGCCTAATAGGTAACGTGAGAAGGGTCAAAAGCTTTCATTTACTCTTTCCTTTAATTTGCTAGATTTTGACTTGACTTTTTTTACAATTTTACATTACAATAAGTATAGAGAACCTAGATATACCATGTAATGAGAAAGTATTGCAATCAGTCCAAATTTTTCGCTATTTTTAACCAAGCCCCTTCCGATTTTTCTAAAAATTAGAAAAAAATGTTCAACTAAAAAGCATAAAACAACGTGGCCCTAAATTACCTAATGAATTGATGAATTCACTTTGACCATTTGGTTTCAAATCCATCCAAAGTAAATTTTCTCGTCCATTTAGTTCTAGCTCTCTGGAAAACCTATGTCAGATCAAGCATAAAAGTTGATTTTCATTTCAGCTCTGGAGCCACTGAATCCTTGTTACCCCAGCCCATGCGGAGTCAACACTATCTGCTCCGTAGTAGGGGGACGCCCGGTGTGCTCCTGTCTGGAACATTTCAACGGGGATCCCAAACGTGGCTGTCATGTAGAGTGTATGTCCAATGGGGAGTGTCCGGGTAGCCAAGCTTGTGTTCAATACAGGTAAGAACTATCTTTCCTTATGGAAGGTCCTGGGTTCGAAAGAAAATTGAAGTTTGTAAAGGATTTAAAAATATGTAAAACTAGTCTAGAGTTTAGCTTGGAAGATAGCGCACCTACCTTGCTACAGGTCGCGGCTTCGATTCGCGCCCGGGGAGAACTTTATCGGCTGGCTTTCTCCTATCCTGTAGTTATCTTTTCGATCTCCGCTGCTTTTACATTTCCCTCTGTCAAACTTCTACAAAATTGCAAAGCCTGTAATAATTTTCATTTTGCTTGAATAAAAAACTAACTTTTACTTATAAACTTACTTATTTTTTTTTTAACCGTAATCCATCATTATTATATCTGTTTTTTTTTTTTTTTTTTTTAAATTGTTTTTTAACTAACTTGCTCGTTCATTTCGTAGGGATGACACTGCTACATTAGACTCGAGTGGTCTAAGTCTAACCCTATTCTCTAACGGTTAGAGATTTTTCCAAAATATCTCGCGGAACCCTTGCCGTCAGCTCGCGGAACCCCTAGGTTCCGCGGAACACCAATTAAGAAGATAGTAGTAGTACACCCTGGAGACATACCTTTAGAAGGACCTATGCCAAATCTTGTCTTGTCAGAAGGCAGTATGGTATCTTAGCATGCTCAGGAGCTCAGGATTATCATTAATTTCAACACGAAAGTATAGTTCCCGGCCCAATTGTCAGAGATGTGTAAAGACTGACTGACTGAATTAAAAGACTTGAATCCCACACAAAGACTGAATGACTTAAACAGTCCCTACTCAAAATAGCCAGTCCCAGACAGTCCCAGTCCCAACTCCCAAAACTCCCTTTTTGGCAATCTCCGTTTACGAATAATAAC
The DNA here is from genome assembly GCF_000475195.1 of Diaphorina citri. Taxonomy (NCBI): domain Eukaryota; kingdom Metazoa; phylum Arthropoda; class Insecta; order Hemiptera; family Psyllidae; genus Diaphorina; species Diaphorina citri. The sequence continues at coordinate 98,575 of NW_007377706.1, forward strand.
GATCTTTTTTTCTTTTCTCTTTCTCTTCCCGCAATCTGCCTCTCCCCTCTCCTCTTTTGCGTGTTCATTGTGCGTATGGCGTATGGATGGTGCATTTATGTGATGCACTACCATGCAGCGAGTGGGGGGAATGTCTACTAGGTAAATGGAGCGATCTGATTGGTTACGCTGAGATGCGAGGACTGCTTCTATACAATCACTCTAGATTTCAATCCCAGTCTTTCCAGTCCCTGTGTACAATCCCAAGCATGTACCATGTATCACTAAGCAGCCCAAGACACGTGTTTCGTCCTTATTTGGACTCATCAGTTGGACATAGCTGGGGATTGAACCCGAGACCCTTGGATTGGGAAACAGAGACCTTTACAAGCAAGCCACCATGACTTGGTGATGTGGTATGGTTTCGTTGTAGTATTTAAACCCGGTACTCAAAGAGGTTCTTACACCATTACATCGAGTATTTAGAAATCCCACCAGAGTGCAGCATATATATCGTCTTCACTCTATAGGTAACTGAATGTAACTAGCTTATAAATCGTCCAGCTTACACACAGATTCCCTCTCATACCCCTGAATTTCAGAGGTTTTAATTGCAAAGCATAGAAAGAACATGTTTAGGTAGGTACCTACATTTTACTAAAACCTTTTATCCACTACATTACTTACAGTTTGATTGTCAAACAAAATACATACCTATGTATGACACTCTTAATTGGCAAGACTATGTACTGCCATCCTCCTGTGTTTACAGTTTTACACTTCGCTCTAAATAAATCAATTTCCCCAAAAAGTTAAAAGAGAGCCATATCTTGTAGACTTCTCGAATATTTATTCACCTTTCTCCTCGTTATGTTCACAGCCTACCTGCCACCGTACCCCTCAAACGACTCGCTCGCCTGCAAGCCCAACCCGTGCGACCCGTACTCTTCCTGTTCCGTCTACTCCGAGCACGTCGCAATGTGTGACCCGTGTTCCGGCCCGCAGGCGCCGTGGCTGCCCCACTGCCGCCCGGAGTGCCTGTGCAACTCGGACTGCCCATTCAACATGGCCTGTCTCGGTCAGAAATGTCGCGACCCCTGCCAGGGAACTTGTGGCGTGAACGCGCTATGTACCGTGGTGCATCATACGCCCGCCTGCTACTGCCCGCAAGGGACGATTGGTAACCCGTATGAACATTGTGCCACACCGCTAGGTGAGTAGAACTAATTGTGAGCACTTCTCTTTAAATTCTGCCTTTATTCCCCTCTATTCCTTTTTTAAGCAAGGTTTTTATTACAAAATTTACACCTATTCTGTACCAAATACACAAGACCTTGTTTAGACTTTGGTAGTAAAGGGACTTTTCAGTCTTATTCTTTCTTGAATAAAGAGAGAAAAAGACAGGAGGGAATTAGTACTGTAGCAAAGCTCACTCAGATCCAGACTGATTCCCAAATGTGAGGTGGTTTTTAGTCGGTACAAATCCAACTATTCACCACAAGGTTATCTTTTAAAGATAGGAAGATTTTTTACCTCTACGATACAAAAAAGTCTCATTCTCGCAGTATAAACAGGGTATATTCTATTAATCTATTCTATTCCACAGCCCCAGTTCCGCCGCCCAACCCATGCGATCACGTGTACTGTGGCTCCAACGCAGTGTGCAAACATACCAACGGGATTGTAACGTGTGAATGTTTACCCACCTACTACGGTAACGGAGCCCTGGGCTGCCGGCCAGAGTGTGTACTGAACACGGACTGTCCTAACAGCGCTGCCTGTATTAATAATAGGTACGTTTATTTTTGGTCCTTCGGGCCGGATTTTTATGTTCTTATTGAAATGACTGCTATAAGGCTGTGTTTATGTACAGGGCTGAGATAGGCCATTCTCGGCCTTTCTTGGCGTGTGGAAAATGATGTGGTAACTTAACACAGAGCCTTCATGAGCTTGTAAAGTTGGCGGGAAATTCGAAATTTTGATTTTTTTTCCGCAACGCGTACAATCTGAATTCATTTTTTACTTTTTATCTCTAGTTTGCACGTTTATATTATACTTTTCATTTAAATTAGATATTACAAACAAGCGAATTACAAAGCAAACAAAAATAAATATAAAATAAATTTTAAAAATTGCCGCCGGGACAGAGGGTCAGAAAAAAAGCCCAACAATCCCACGTTATCCTTGGTTAAGTTACCACTCCAATGCAAAACTGTAGAAACAATATCCTATCTCACCTCGACCGAGCTCATCTCAGCCCTGTTCATAAACACAGCCTAAACATATTGAAACAATCCTACAAAAGTTCACAAAAAAAACTTTCAGAATAATATATGTTGTATGACTTGTATGTAGGTTTTAGTAAAATGTAGGTACCTACCTAAACATGTTCTTTCTATGCTGCAATTAAAACCTCTGAAATTCAGGGGTATGAGAGGGAAGAATATATTATGTTGTATGACTTGTATGTTTTATAATACAGAACTAATTTTCTTCTTCAGATTATTGAAATATTATTCATGGGTATCTTTTATTGAATTTTCAGTATAATAGAATAATACTTACGTTGTGGTGTACACTGTAGAAATGGATCTCCTACAAAGCCCTCTCTACATTGACAGGTGGGCGAATGATTCTTGCACGAGCACACAGCTCCCAAACCACACACGTTACTGAGGGAGCAAGGGTCCTTACATCTGAGGAGAGAACGAGCAAGTTAGTTAAAAAACAATTTAAAAAAAAAAAAAAAAAAAAAAAAAAAAAAAA